>NW_028227537.1:0-91094 GCF_978045245.1 Mus caroli | reverse complement strand
ACCACGTTTACAGGGTTTCTAGGCACATTATGGGTCCTACAGTGTGATTTTCTCATTTGAGGCTTTTCAAGTTTTTTCGCAATTCTGGGTCCTACAGTTTGATTATTCTCATTTTCCAACTTTTTCAGTTTTTCTGGCCATATTCGGGGTCCTTCAGTGTGAATTTTTAATTTTCTACTTTTTTCAGGTTTTCTCGCCATATTCTGGGTCCCTCAGTGTGAGTTTTTAATTTTCCTTGTTTTTCAGGTTATCTATACATATTCTGGGTCCTTCAGTGTGAATTTTTAATTTTCCACTTTTTTTAGGTTTTTTTCGTCATATTCTGGGACCTACAGTGTGATTTTCTCATTTCCACGTTTTTCAGGTTTTCTTGCCATATTCCAGGTCCTTAAGTGTGAATTTTTAATTTTCACGTTTTTCAGTATTTCTTTCCATATTTTGCATAATACAGTGTGAATTTTTAATTTTCCACATTTTTCATGGTTTCTCGCCATATTCTTTGGCCGACAGTGTGAATCGTTAATTTTCACGTTATTCAGGGTTTCTCGGCATATTCTGTGTCCTACAGCGTGTATTTTTAATTTTCCACGTTTTTCAGGGTTTTTTGTCATATTCTGGGTCCTACAGTGTGATTTTTCTCATTTACGACATTTTCCAGGTTTTTTCCCAATTCTGGGTCCTACAGAGTGATTTTCTCATTTTCCACCTTTTTCAGGATTTCTCGCCATATTAGGGGTCTTCAGTGTTAGTTTGTCATTTTCTACTTTTTTTACGGTTTCTAGCCATATTCTGGGTCCTACAGCGTGTATTTTTAATTTTCCACGTTTTTCAGTATTTCTCGACATATTCTGTGTCCGACAGTGTGAATTTTTAATTTTCACGTTTTTCAGGGTTTCTCTGTATATTATGGGTCCTGCCGTGTGATTTTCTCATTTTCCACCTATTTCAGGTTTTCTCGCCATATTTGGGGTCCTTCAGTATGATTTTTTACTTTTCTAATTTTTCAGGGTTTCACTCCATATTCTGGGTCCTACAGCGTGTATTTTTAATTTTCCACATTTTTCAGGTTTTCTAGCCATATTTTGGGTCCTTCAGTGTGAGTTTGTAATTTTCTACATTTTTCAGGGTTTCTCGCCATATTCTGAGTCATAGAGCGTGTATTTTTAGTTTTCCATGTTTTCAGGGTTTCTAGGCATATTCTGGGTCCTACAGTGTGATTTTCTCATTTTCGATGTTTTTCAAGTTCTTTCGCAATTCTGGGTCCTTCAGTGTGAATTTTTAATTTTCTACTTTTTTCAGGTTCTCTCTCCATATTTGGGGTCCTTCAGTGTAAGTTTATAATTTTCTAAATTTTCAGGATTTCTCAACATATTCTGTGTCCTAGAGCTTGTATTTTTAATTTTCCACGTTTTTCAAGTTTTTTCGTCATATTCTGGGTCCTGCAGTGTGATTGTCTCATTTTCCACGTTTTACAAGTTTTTTCGTAATTCTGGGTCCTTCAGTGTGATTTTCTCATTTTTCAAATTTTTCAGGTTTTCTCGCCATATTTGGGGTCCTTCCGTGTGATTTTTTACTTTTCTAATTTTTCAGTGTTTCTCGACATATTCTGGGTCCTACAGCGTATATTTTTAATTTTCCACGTTTTCAGGGTTTCTCGGCATATTCTGGGTCATACAGTGTGATTTTCTCATTTTCGACGTTTTTCAATTTTTTTTTCCAAATCTGGGTTCTGTAGTGTGATTATTCTCATTTTCCATCTTTTTCAGGATTTCTCGCCATATTCTGGGCCTATAGTGTGAGTTTTGAATTTTCCTTGTTTTTCAGGTTTTCTCGCCATATGAGGGGTCCTTCAGTGTGATTTTTTAATTTTCCACGTTTTCAATATTTCTCGCCATATACTGGGTAATACAGTGTGAATTTTTAATTTTCCACTTTTTTCATGATTCTTGCCATATTCTGTGTCCGACAGTGTGAATTTTTAATTTTCACGTTTTTCAGGGTTTATCGGCATATTCTGGGTCCAGCAGTGTGATTTTCTCATTTTCCACGATTTTCAAGTTTTTTCGCAATTCTTGGGGTATTTCACTGTGAGTTTTTAATTTTCTACTTTTTTCAGGGTTTCTCGCCATATTCAGGGTCCTACACCGTGTATTTTTAATTTACCACGTTTTCAGGGTTTCTCGGCATATTATGGGTCCTACAGTGTGATTTTCTCATTTTCGACGCTTTTCAAGTTTTTTCGCAATTCTGGGTCCTACAGTGTGATTATTGTCATTTTCCACCTTTTTCAGTTTTTCTGGCCATATTCGGGGTCCTTCAGTGTGAATTTTTAATTTTCTACTTTTTTCAGGTTTTCTCGCCATATTCTGGGTCCCTCAGTGTGAGTTTTTAATTTTCCTCGTTTTTCAGGTTATCTCTACATATTCTGGGTCCTTCAGTGTGAATTTTTAATTTTCTACTTTTTTCAGGTTTTTTCGTCATATTCTGGGACCTACAGTGTGATTTTCTCATTTCCTCGTTTTTCAGGTTTTCTTGCCATATTCAAGGTCCTTCAGTGTGAATTTTTAATTTTCACGTTTTTCAGTATTTCTTTCCATATTTTGCGTAATACAGTGTGAATTTTTAATTTTCCACTTTTTTCATGGTTTCTCGCCATATTCTTTGTCCGACAGTGTGAATTGTTAATTTTCACGTTATTCAGGGTTTCTCGATATTCTTTTTACTACAGCGTGTATTTTTAATTTTCCAAGTTTTTCAGGGTTTTTCGTCATATTCTGGGTCCTACAGTGTGATTTTTCTCATTTATGACATTTTTCAGGTTTTTTCCCAATTCTGGGTCCTACAGAGTGATTTTCTCATTTTCCACCTTTTTCAGGATTTCTTGCCATATTAGGGGTCCTTCAGTGTGAGTTTGTAATTTTCTACTTTTTTCAGGGTTTCTAGCCATATTCTGGGTCCTACAGCGTGTATTTTTAATTTTCCACGTTTTTCAGTATTTCTCGCCATATTCTGTGTCTGACAGTGTGAATTTTTAATTTTCACATTTTTCAGGGTTTCTCTGCATATTCTGGGTCCTGCCGTGTGATTTTCTCATTTTCTACGTTTTTCAAGTTTTTGCGTAATTCTGGGTCCTACACAGTGTATTTTTAATTTTCCACGTTTTTCAGGGTTTCTCAGCATATTCTGGGTCCTACAGTGTGATTTTCTCATTTTCAATGTTTTTCAATTTTTTGTTTTCCAAATCTCGGTCCTACAGTGTGATTATTCTCATTTTCCACCTTTTTCAGGTTTTCTCGCCATATTCTGGGTTCTACAGTGTGAGTTTTGAGTTTTCCTCCTTTTTCAGGTTTTCTTGCCATATTCTGGGTCCTACATAGTGAGTTTTGAATTTTCCTCGTTTTTCAGGTTTTATTGCCATGTTCTGGGTCCTTCATTGTGAATTTTTAATTTTCTACATTTTTCAGGTTCTCTCGCCATATTTGGGGTTCTTCAGTGTGAGTTTTTAATTTTCTAATATTTCAGGGTTTCTCAACATATTCTGTGTCCTACAGCGTGAGTTTTGAGTTTTCCTCTTTTTTCATGTTTTCTCGCCATATGCCTGGCTCTTTAGTGTTAATTTTTAATTTTCCACGATTTTCGGGTTTTTTCCGTCATATTTTGGGTCCTACAGTGTGATTTTTCTCATTTCCACGTTTTTCAGCTTTTCTTGACATATTCCAGGACCTTCAGTGTGAATTTTATATTTTCCACGTTTTTCAGTATTTCTCGCCATATTCTGTGTCCAACAGTGTGATTTTTTAATTTTCACGTTTTTCAGTATTTCTTTCCATATTTTGTGTAATACAGTGTGAATTTTTAATTTTCCACTTTTTTCATGATTTCTCGCCATATTCTTTGTCCAACAGTGTGAATTGTTAATTTTCACGTTATTCAGGGTTTCTCGATATTCTTTTTACTACAGCGTGTATTTTTAATTTTCCAAGTTTTTCAGGGTTTTGCGTCATATTCTAGGTCCTACAGTGTGATTTTTCTCATTTATGACATTTTTCAGGTTTTTTCCCAATTCTGGGTCCTACAGAGTGATTTTCTGATTTTCCACCTTTTTCAGGATTTCTCGCCATATTAGGGGTCCTTCAGTGTGAATTTTTAATTTTCTACTTTTTTCAGGGGTTTCACGACATATTCTGTGTCCTACAGCGTGAGTTTTGAGTTTTCCTGGTTTTTCAGGTTTTCTCGCCATATGCCGGGCACTTTAGAGTTAATTTTTAATTTTCCACGTTTTTCAGGTTTTTCTGTCATATTCTGGGTCCTACAGTGTGATTTTTCTCTTATCAACGTTTTTTAGCTTTTCTTGACATATTCCAGGACCTTCAGTGTGAATTTTAAATTTTCCACGTTTTTCAGTATTTCTCGCCATATTCTGTGTCCAACAGTGTGAATTTTTAATTTTCACGTTTTTCAGGGTTTCTCGGCATATTCTGGGTTCTGCAGTGTGATTTTCTCATTTTTCAAATTTTCAGGTTTTCTAGCCATATTTGGGGTCCTTCAGTGTGAGTTTGTACTTTTCTATTTTTTTCAGGGTTTCTTGCCATATTGTGGGTCCTACAGCGTGTATTTTTAATTTTCCATGTTTTCAGGTTTTCTAGGCATATTCTGGGTCCTACAGTGTGATTTTCTCATTTTCGATGTTTTTCAAGTTCTTTCGCAATTCTGGGTCCTTCAGTGTGAATTTTTAATTTTCTACTTTTTTCAGGTGCTCTCTCCATATTTGGGGTCCTTCAGTGTAATTGTATAATTTTCTAATTTTTCAGGATTTCTCAAAATATTCTGTGTCCTAGAGGGTGTATTTTTAATTTTCCACGTTTTTCAAGTTTTTTTCGTCATATTTTGGGTCCTGCAGTGTGATTTTCTCATTTTCCACGTTTTTCAAGTTTTTTCATAATTCTGGGGCCTACAGTGTGATTTTCTCATTTTTCAACTTTTCAGGTTTTCTCGCCATATTTGGGGTCCTTCCGTGTGATTTTTTACTTTTCTAATTTTTCAGTGTTTCTCGACATATTCTGGGTCCAACAGCGTATATTTTTAATTTTCCACGTTTTCAGGGTTTCTCGGCATATTCTGAGTCCTACAGTGTGATTTTCTCATTTTTGACGTTTTTCAATGTTTTTTTTTTCCAAATCTGGGTTCTGTAGTGTGATTATTCTCATTTCCATCTTTTTCAGGATTTCTCACCATATTCTCGGTCCTATAGTGTGAGTTTTGAATTTTCCTTGTTTTTCAGGTTTTCTTGCCATATGAGGGGTCCTTCAGTGTGAATTTTTAATTTTCCACTTTTTTCATGATTCTTCCCATATTCTGTGTCCGATAATGTGAATTTTTAATTTTCACGTTTTTCAGGGTTTATTGGCATATTCTGGGTCCAGCAGTGTGATTTTCTCATTTTCCACGATTTTCAAGTTTTTTCGCAATTCTTGGGGTACTTCACTGTGAGTTTTTAATTTTCGACTTTTTTCAGGGTTTCTCGCCATATTCTGGGTCCTACACAGTGTATTTTTAATTTACCACGTTTACAGGGTTTCTAGGCACATTATGGGTCTTAAAGTGTGATTTTCTCATTTGACGCTTTTGAAGTTTTTTCGCAATTCTGGGTCCTACAGTTTGATTATTCTCATTTTCCAACTTTTTCAGTTTTTCTGGCCATATTCGGGGTCCTTCAGTGTGAATTTTTAATTTTATACTTTTTTCAGGTTTTCTCGCCATATTCTGGGTCCCTCAGTGTGAGTTTTTAATTTTCCTCGTTTTTCAGGTTATCTATACATATTCTGGGTCCTTCAGTGTGAATTTTTAATTTTCCACTTTTTTTAGGTTTTTTTCGTCATATTCTGGGACCTACAGTGTGATTTTCTCATTTCCACGTTTTTCAGGTTTTCTTGCCATATTCCAGGTCCTTAAGTGTGAATTTTTAATTTTCACGTTTTCAGTATTTCTTTCCATATTTTGCATAATACAGTGTGAATTTTTAATTTTCCACATTTTTCATGGTTTCTCGCCATATTCTTTGGCCGACAGTGTGAATCGTTAATTTTCACGTTATTCAGGGTTTCTCGGCATATTCTGTGTCCTACAGCGTGTATTTTTAATTTTCCACGTTTTTCAGGGTTTTTTGTCATATTCTGGGTCCTACAGTGTGATTTTTCTCATTTACGACATTTTCCAGGTTTTTTCCCAATTCTGGGTCCTACAGAGTGATTTTCTCATTTTCCACCTTTTTCAGGATTTCTCGCCATATTAGGGGTCTTCAGTGTTAGTTTGTCATTTTCTACTTTTTTTACGGTTTCTAGCCATATTCTGGGTCCTACAGCGTGTATTTTTAATTTTCCACGTTTTTCAGTATTTCTCGACATATTCTGTGTCCGACAGTGTGAATTTTTAATTTTCACGTTTTTCAGGGTTTCTCTGTATATTATGGGTCCTGCCGTGTGATTTTCTCATTTTCCACCTATTTCAGGTTTTCTCGCCATATTTGGGGTCCTTCAGTATGATTTTTTACTTTTCTAATTTTTCAGGGTTTCACTCCATATTCTGGGTCCTACAGCGTGTATTTTTAATTTTCCACATTTTTCAGGTTTTCTAGCCATATTTTGGGTCCTTCAGTGTGAGTTTGTAATTTTCTACATTTTTCAGGGTTTCTCGCCATATTCTGAGTCATAGAGCGTGTATTTTTAGTTTTCCATGTTTTCAGGGTTTCTAGGCATATTCTGGGTCCTACAGTGTGATTTTCTCATTTTCGATGTTTTTCAAGTTCTTTTCGCAATTCTGGGTCCTTCAGTGTGAATTTTTAATTTTCTACTTTTTTCAGGTTCTCTCTCCATATTTGGGGTCCTTCAGTGTAAGTTTATAATTTTCTAAATTTTCAGGATTTCTCAACATATTCTGTGTCCTAGAGCTTGTATTTTTAATTTTCCACGTTTTTCAAGTTTTTTCGTCATATTCTGGGTCCTGCAGTGTGATTGTCTCATTTTCCACGTTTTACAAGTTTTTTCGTAATTCTGGGTCCTTCAGTGTGATTTTCTCATTTTTCAAATTTTTCAGGTTTTCTCGCCATATTTGGGGTCCTTCCGTGTGATTTTTTACTTTTCTAATTTTTCAGTGTTTCTCGACATATTCTGGGTCCTACAGCGTATATTTTTAATTTTCCACGTTTTCAGGGTTTCTCGGCATATTCTGGGTCATACAGTGTGATTTTCTCATTTCGACGTTTTTCAATTTTTTTTTCCAAATCTGGGTTCTGTAGTGTGATTATTCTCATTTTCCATCTTTTTCAGGATTTCTCGCCATATTCTGGGCCTATAGTGTGAGTTTTGAATTTTCCTTGTTTTTCAGGTTTTCTCGCCATATGAGGGGTCCTTCAGTGTGATTTTTTAATTTTCCACGTTTTCAATATTTCTCGCCATATACTGGGTAATACAGTGTGAATTTTTAATTTTCCACTTTTTTCATGATTCTTGCCATATTCTGTGTCCGACAGTGTGAATTTTTAATTTTCACGTTTTTCAGGGTTTATCGGCATATTCTGGGTCCAGCAGTGTGATTTTCTCATTTTCCACGATTTTCAAGTTTTTTTCGCAATTCTTGGGGTATTTCACTGTGAGTTTTTAATTTTCTACTTTTTTCAGGTTTCTCGCCATATTCAGGGTCCTACACCGTGTATTTTTAATTTACCACGTTTTCAGGGTTTCTCGGCACATTATGGGTCCTACAGTGTGATTTTCTCATTTTCGACGCTTTTCAAGTTTTTTCGCAATTCTGGGTCCTACAGTGTGATTATTGTCATTTTCCACCTTTTTCAGTTTTTCTGGCCATATTTGGGGTCCTTCAGTGTGAATTTTTAATTTTCTACTTTTTTCAGGTTTTCTCGCCATATTCTGGGTCCCTCAGTGTGAGTTTTTAATTTTCCTCGTTTTTCAGGTTATCTCTACATATTCTGGGTCCTTCAGTGTGAATTTTTAATTTTCTACTTTTTTCAGGTTTTTTCGTCATATTCTGGGACCTACAGTGTGATTTTCTCATTTCCTCGTTTTTCAGGTTTTCTTGCCATATTCCAGGTCCTTCAGTGTGAATTTTTAATTTTCACGTTTTTCAGTATTTCTTTCCATATTTTGCGTAATACAGTGTGAATTTTTAATTTTCCACTTTTTTCATGGTTTCTCGCCATATTCTTTGTCCGACAGTGTGAATTGTTAATTTTCACGTTATTCAGGGTTTCTCGATATTCTTTTTACTACAGCGTGTATTTTTAATTTTCCAAGTTTTTCAGGGTTTTTCGTCATATTCTGGGTCCTACAGTGTGATTTTTCTCATTTATGACATTTTTCAGGTTTTTTCCCAATTCTGGGTCCTACAGAGTGATTTTCTCATTTTCCACCTTTTTCAGGATTTCTTGCCATATTAGGGGTCCTTCAGTGTGAGTTTGTAATTTTCTACTTTTTTCAGGGTTTCTAGCCATATTCTGGGTCCTACAGCGTGTATTTTTAATTTTCCACGTTTTTCAGTATTTCTCGCCATATTCTGTGTCTGACAGTGTGAATTTTTAATTTTCACGTTTTTCAGGGTTTCTCTGCATATTCTGGGTCCTGCCGTGTGATTTTCTCATTTTCTACGTTTTTCAAGTTTTTGCGTAATTCTGGGTCCTACACAGTGTATTTTTAATTTTCCACGTTTTTCAGGGTTTCTCAGCATATTCTGGGTCCTACAGTGTGATTTTCTCATTTTCAACGTTTTTCAATTTTTTGTTTTCCAAATCTCGGTCCTACAGTGTGATTATTCTCATTTTCCACCTTTTTCAGGTTTTCTCGCCATATTCTGGGTTCTACAGTGTGAGTTTTGAGTTTTCCTCCTTTTTCAGGTTTTCTTGCCATATTCTGGGTCCTACATAGTGAGTTTTGAATTTTCCTCGTTTTTCAGGTTTTATTGCCATGTTCTGGGTCCTTCATTGTGAATTTTTAATTTTCTACATTTTTCAGGTTCTCTCGCCATATTTGGGGTTCTTCAGTGTGAGTTTTTAATTTTCTAATATTTCAGGGTTTCTCAACATATTCTGTGTCCTACAGCGTGAGTTTTGAGTTTTCCTCTTTTTTCATGTTTTCTCGCCATATGCCTGGCTCTTTAGTGTTAATTTTTAATTTTCCACGATTTTCGGGTTTTTTCCGTCATATTTTGGGTCCTACAGTGTGATTTTTCTCATTTCCACGTTTTTCAGCTTTTCTTGACATATTCCAGGACCTTCAGTGTGAATTTTATATTTTCCACGTTTTTCAGTATTTCTCGCCATATTCTGTGTCCAACAGTGTGATTTTTTAATTTTCACGTTTTTCAGTATTTCTTTCCATATTTTGTGTAATACAGTGTGAATTTTTAATTTTCCACTTTTTTTCATGATTTCTCGCCATATTCTTTGTCCAACAGTGTGAATTGTTAATTTTCACGTTATTCAGGGTTTCTCGATATTCTTTTTACTACAGCGTGTATTTTTAATTTTCCAAGTTTTTCAGGGTTTTGCGTCATATTCTAGGTCCTACAGTGTGATTTTTCTCATTTATGACATTTTTCAGGTTTTTTCCCAATTCTGGGTCCTACAGAGTGATTTTCTGATTTTCCACCTTTTTCAGGATTTCTCGCCATATTAGGGGTCCTTCAGTGTGAATTTTTAATTTTCTACTTTTTTCAGGGTTTCACGACATATTCTGTGTCCTACAGTGTGAGTTTTGGGTTTTCCTCGTTTTTCAGGTTTTCTCGACATATGCCTGGCTCTTTAGTGTTAATTTTTAATTTTCCACGATTTTCAGGTTTTTCCGTCATATTCTGGGTCCTACAGTGTGATTTTTCTCATTTCCACGTTTTTCAGCTTTTCTTGACATATTCCAGGACCTTCAGTGTGAATTTTAAATTTTTCACGTTTTTCAGTATTTCTCGCCATATTCTGTGTCCAACAGTGTGAATTTTTAATTTTCACGTTTTTCAGGGTTTATCAGCATTTCTGGGTCCTGTAGTGTGATTTTCTCATTTTCCACGTTTTTTCAAGTTTTTTCGTAATTCTGGGTCCTACAGTGTGATTTTCTCATTTTCAACCTTTTTCAGGTTTTCTCGCCATATTTGGGGTCCTTCAGTGTGATTTTTTACTTTTCTGATATTTCAGGGTTTCTCGCCATATTCTGGGTCCTACAGCGTGTATTTTTAATTTTCCACGTTTTTCAGGGTATCTCGGCATATTCTGGGTCCTAGAGTATTATATTCACATTTTCGACGTTTTTCAATTTTTTTTTTCAAATCTGGGTCCTACAGTGTGATTATTCTCATTTTCCACCATTTTCAGGTTTTTCCATCATATTCAGGTTCCTACAGTGTGATTTTCTCATTTCCACGTTTTTCAGGTTTTCTTGACATATTCCAGGTCATTCAGTGTGAATTTTTAATTTTCCACGTTTTTCATTATTTCTCGCCATATTCTTTGTCCGACAGTGTGAATTTTTAATTTTCACGTTTTTCAGAGTTTCTCTGCATATTCTGGGTTCTGCAGTGGGATTTTCTCATTTTCCAACTTTTTCAGGTTTTCTAGCCATATTTGGTGTCCTTCAGTGTGAATTTGTAATTTTCTAGTTTTTTCAGGGTTTCTCTCTGTATTCTGAGTCCTACAGCATGTATTTTTAATTTTCCACGTTTTCAGGTTTTCTTGGCATATTCTGGGTCCTACTGTGTGATTTTCTCATTTCCATGTTTTTCAGGGTCACTTGCCGTATTCCAGGTCCTTCAGTGTGAATTTTTTTCCACGGTTTTCAGTATTTCTCGCCATATCTGGGTAATAAAGTGTGAATTTTTAATTGTCCACTTTTTTCATGGTTTCTCACCATATTCTGTGTCCGACTGTGTGAATTTTTAATTTTCAGGTTTTTCATGGTTGTTCGGCATATTCTGGTTTCTGCAGTGTGATTTTCTCATTTTCCACATTTTTCAAGTTTTTTCATATTTCTGGGTCCTACAGTGTGATTTTCTCTTTTTTCATCTTTTTCATGTTTTCTTGCCATATTTGGGGTCCCTCAGTGTGAGTTTTTACATTTCTAATTTTTCAGGGTTTCTCGACATATTATGGGTCCTACAGCGTGTATTTTTAATTTTCCACGTTTTTCAGTGTTTCTCAGCATATTCTGGGTCCTACAGTGTGATTTTCTCAATTTTGAAATTTTTCAAGTTTTTTCGCATATCTTGGTCCTACAGTGTGATTATTCTCATTTTCCAACTTTTTCAGGTTTTCTAGCCATATTCTGGGTCCTACAGTGTGAATTTTGAATTTTCCTCGTTTTTCAGGTTTTCTCGCCATATTCTGGGTCCTTCAATGTGAATTTTTAATTTTCCACTTCTTTCAAGTTTTTTGTAATATTATGGGTCCTACGGTGTGCTTTTCTCATTTTCCACCTTTTTCAGGTTTTCTCGCCATATTCGGGGTCCTTCAATGTGAGTTTTTAATTTTCTACATTCTTCAGGGTTTCTCGCCATATTCTGGGTCCTACAGAGTGTATTTTTAATTTTCCACGTTTTTCAAGGTTTCTCTGCATATTCTGGCTCTTACAGTGTGATTTTCCCATTTCCTCGTTTTTCAGGTTTTCTTGCCATATTCCAGGTCCTTCAGTCTGAATTTTTAATTTTCCACGTTTTTCAGTATTTCTCGCCATATTCTGGGCAATACAGTGTGATTTTCTCATTTTCCACTTCTTTCATGGTTTCTTGCCATATTCTGTGTCTGACAGTGTGAATTTTTTATTTTCACATTTTTCAGTGTTTCTCGGCATATTCTGGGTCTTGCAGTGTGATTTTCTCCTTTTCCACGTTTTTCAAGTTTTTTTGTAATTCTGGGTCCTACAGTGTGATTTTCTCATTTTCCACCTTTTTCAGGTTAACTCTCCATATTCGGGGTCCTTCAATGTGAGTTTTTAATTTTCTAGTTTTTCAGGGTTTCTCGGCATATTCTGGGTTCTGCAGTGTGATTTTCTCCTTTTCCACGTTTTTCAAGTTTTTTCGCTATTCTGTGTCCTACAGTGTGATTATACTCATTTTCCACCTTTTTCAGGTTTTTTGCCATATTCGGTGTCTTTCAGTGTGAGTTTTTAATTTTCTACTTTTTACTGTGTTTCTTGCAATATTCTGGCTCCAAAAAGCATATTTTTATTTTTTCTCGTTTTTCAGGGTTTCTTGGCATATTCTGGGTCCTACAATATGATTTTCTCATTTTCCACTTTTTTAAAGTTTTTCGCATTTCTATGTCCTACAGATTGTTTTTCTCATTTTCCACATTTTTCAGGTTTTCTCGCCATATTCCGGGTCCTTCAGTGTGAGTTTTTAATTTTCTACTTCTTTCAGGGTTTCTTGCCATATTCTGAATCCTACAGCGTGTATTTTTAATTTTCCACGTTTTCAGGGTTTCTGGCATATTCTTGCTCCTACTGTGCGATTTTCCAATTTTTGACTTTTTTCAAGTTTTTTTCCCCAATTCTCCATCCTACAGTGTGATTTTCTCATTTTCCACCTTTTTCAGGTTTTCTCAGCATATTCTGGGTCCTGCAGTGTGAATTTTTAATTTTCCACGTTTTTCAAGGTTTTTTTCCATATTCTGGTCCTATAGTGTGAATTTTTATTTTTCAACATTTTTCAGTGTTTCTCATCATATTCTGGGTCCTACAGTGTGAATTTCTCATTTTCCACCTTTTTCAGGGTTTCTTGCCATATTCTAGGTTCTTCAGTGGGAGTTTTTAATTTTCCATGTTTTTAAGGTTTTTTTTTTCGTCATATTCTCAGTCCCACAGTGTGATTTTTTCATTTTCAAACTTTTTCAGGTTTTCTCGGCATATTCTTGTTCCTACAGTGTGAATTTAATTTTCCACATTTTTCAGTGTTTCTCGCCATATTCTGGGTCCCACAGTGTAAATTTTTAATTTTCGTCGTTTTTAAGGTTTTTTTTTTTGGTAATATTCTTGGTCCGACAGTGTGAATATTTAATGTTTCACTTTTTTCAGCGTTTCTCGGCATATTCTGGGTCCTACAGTGTGATTTTCTCATTTTCCACATTTTTCAATTTTTTTCGTAATTCTGGGTCCTACAGTGTGATTTTCTCATTTTCCACCTTTTTCAGCCTTTCTAGCCATTTTTCGGGTCCTTCAGTGTGAGTTTTTAATTTTCTAATTTTTTCAGGGTTTCTCGCCGTATTCTGGGTCCTAACCGTTGTATTTTTAATTTTTCACGTTTTCAGGGTTTCTTGGCATATTCTGGGTCCTACAGTGTGATTTTCTCATTTTCGATATTTTCAAGTTTTTTCGTAATTCTGGGTCCTACAGTGTGATTTTCTCATTTTCCACCTTTTTCAGGTTTTCTCGCCATAATTGGGGTTCTTCAGTGTCAGTTTGTAATTTTCTACTTTTTTCAGGGTTTCTTGCCATATTTGGGGTCCTTCAGTGTGAGTTTTTAATTTTCTACTCTTTCAGGGTTTCTCGCCATAAACTGTGTCCTATAGTATGTATTTTTCATTTTCCACGTTTTTCAGGTTTTTTCTTCATATTCTGGGTCCTACACTGTGATTTTCACATTTCCACATTTTCAGGTTTTCTTGCCATATTCCAGGTCCTTCAGTGTGGATTTTTAATTTTCCACGTTTTTCAGTATTTCTCCCCATATCATGGGTAATACAGTGTGAATTTTAATTATCCAATTTTTTTTCATGGTTTCTCGCCATATTCTGTGTCCGACAGTGTGAATTTTTAATTTTCACGTTTTTCAGTGTTTCTTGAAATATTCTGGGTCCTGCAGTGTGATTTTCTCATTTTCCACCTTTTTCAGGTTTTCTCCCCATATTTGGGGTCCTTCAGTGTCAGTTTGTATTTTTCTACTTTCTTCAGGGTTTCTCACCATATTCTGGATCCTACAGTGTGATTTTCTCATTTTCCACCTTTTTCAGGTTTTCTGGCCATGTTTGGGCTCCTTCACTGTGAGATTTTAATTTTCTACTTTTTTATTAACTTTTTCTCGCCATATTCTGGGTCCGTTAGTGTGAATTTTTAATTTTCATGTTTTTCACATTTTCTCGGCCTATTCTGGGTCCTGAAATGTGATTTTCTCATTTTCCACCTTTTTCAGGGTTTCTCGCTATATTTGGGGTCCTACAGTGTGAGTTTGTAATTTTGAACTTTTTTCAGGGTTTCTCGCCATATTCTGGGTCCTACAGCATGTATTTTTAATTTTCCACGTTTTCAGGGTTTCTGGGCAAAATCTGGGTCCTACAGTGTGATTATTCTCATTTTCCACCTTTTTCAGGTTTTCTCACCATATTCGGGGTCCTTCAGTGTGAATTTTTAATTTTCTACTTTTTTCAGGTTTTCTCGCCATATTCTGGGTCCTACAGCATGTTTTTTTAATTTTACACGTTTTCAGGGTTTCTGGGCATAATCTGGGTCCTACAGTGTGATTATTCTCATTTTCCACCTTTTTCAGGTTTTCAAACCATATTCGGGGTCTTTCAGTGTGAATTTTTAATTTTCTACTTTTTTCAGGTTTTCTCGCAATATTCTGTGTCCTTCAGTGTGAGTTTTTTATCTTCCTCCTTTTTCAGGTTTTTCGCAATATTCTGGGTCCTTCCGTGTGATATTTTAATATTTTATCTTTTTCAGGATTTTTCGTCATATTCTGGGTTATACTGTGTGATTTTCTCATTTCCATGTTTTTTCAGGGTCTCTTGCCGTATTCCAGGTCCTTCATTGTGAATTTTTTCCCACGGTTTTCAGTATTTCTCTCCATATCTGGGTAATGAAGTGTGAATTTTTAATTGTCCAGTCTTTTCATGGTTTCTCACCATATTCTGTGTCCAATAGTGTGAATTTTTAATTTTCAGGTTTTTCATGGTTGTTCGGCATATTCTCGTTTCTGCAGTGTGATTTTCTCATTTTCCACGTTTTTCAAGTTTTTTCGTATTTTGGGTCCTACAAGTGTGATTTTCTCATTTTCGATGTTTTTCATGTTTTTGTAATTCTGGGTAATACAGTGTGATTATTCTCATTTTCTACCTTTTTAATGTTTTCGCGCCATATTCGGGATCCTTCAGTGTGAGTTTTTAATTTTCTACTTTGTTGAGGGTTTCTTGCCATATTCTCAGTGCTACAGAGTGTATTTTTAATTTTCCACGTTTCTCAGGGTTTCTCCCCAATTTCTGGATCCTAAAATGTGATTTTCTCATTTACGACGTTTTTCAAGTATTTTCGGAATTCTGGTTCCTACACTGTGATTATTCTCATTTTCCACATTTTTCAGGTTTTCTTGCCATATTTGGGTTCCTTCAGTGTGAGTTTTTAATTTTCTACTTTTATGAGGGTTTCTTGCCATATTCTGGGTACTACAGAGTGTATTATTAATTTTCCACCTTTCTCAGGGTTTCTTGCCATATTCTGGGTCCTACAGAGTCTGTCTGTCTCTCTGTGTGTCTGATCCCCTGGAACTGTAGATGGGCCAGCATATAGTTGCTGGTAGTTGATCCCAGGTTCTCTGGAAGAGGAGACAATGCTGTTAATTGTTGAGCCCTTTCAGTGGCTCCACCTATCTTTAAATTTTTAGAAATATATGTTAGGCTGTGTTTATGTACATATTATGAAGACCATAAGAGGGATTTAGATTCTCCAGAATCTGACACCCTCTTCTGGAGTGTCTGAATACAACTACAGTGTACTTATATCTAATAAATACATAAATAAATAAATAAATAAATAAATAAATAAATAAATAAATAAATAAACATTATTTTAAAAGGATAAGAAAGAAAGAAAAACCAGGCAGGCCTGCAATCCTTGTCTGTCTGTCTGTATGTATGTCTGTCTGATCCCCTGGAACTGGAGATGGGCCACAATATAGTTGCTGGTAGTTGATCCCAGGTCCTCTGGAAGAGGAGACAATGCTGTTAGTTGTTGAGCCCTCTCAGTGGCCCCACCAATCTTTAAATTTTTAGAAGTATATGTGAGGCTGTGTTTATGTACATCATATGCAGACCATAAGAGGGATTTAGATTCTCCAGAATCTGACACCCTCTTCTGGAGTGTCTGAAGACAGCTACAGTGTACTTATATCTAATAAATACATAAATAAATAAATAAACATTTTTTAAAAAGTATAAGAAAGAAAGAAAAATCAGGCAGGCCTGCCATCCTTATCTGTCTGTCTGTCTGTCTGTCTTATCCCCTGGAACTTGAGATGGGCCACCATATAGTTGCTGGTAGTTGATCACACGTTCTCTGGAAGAAGAGACAATGCTGTTAATTGTTGAGCCCTTTCAGTGGGCCCACCCATCTTTTAATTTTTAGAAGTATATGTGAGGCTCTGTTTATGTACATCATATGCAGACCATAAGAGGGATTTAGATTCTCCAGAATCTGACACCCTCTTCTGGAGTGTCTGAAGACAGCTACAGTGTACTTATATCTAAGAAATGCATAAATAAATAAATAAATAAATAAATAAATAAATAAATATTTTTTAAAAAGGATAAGAAAGAAAGAAAGACAGGGCAGGCCTGCCATCCTTAGCACTGTCTGTATGTCTTTCTGTCTGATCCCCTGGAACTGGAGATGGGCCACCATATAGTTGCTGGTAGTTGATCCCAGGTACTCTGGAAGAGGAGACAATGCTGTTAATTGTTGAGCTTTTAGAGTGGGCCCACCCTTCTTTAAATTTTTAGAAGTATATGTGAGGCTGTGTTTATGTCCATCATATGCAGACCATAAGAGGGATTTAGATTCTCCAGAATCTGACATCCTCTTCTGGAGTGTCTGAACAGCTACAGTGTATTTATATCTAATAAATAAATACATAAATAAATAAATAAATAAATAAATAAATAAATAAATAAATAAACATTTTTTTAAAAAGGATAAGAAAGAAAGAAAGACCAGGCAGGCCTGCCATCCATATCTCTGTCTGTCTGTGTGTCTGTCTATCTGATCCCCGGGAACTGGAGATGGGCCACCATATAGTTGCTGGTAGTTGATCCAAGGTTTTCTGGAAGAGGAGAAAATGCTCTTAATTGTTGAGCCCTTTCAGTGGCCCCACACTTCTTTAAATATTTAGAAGTATATGTGAGGCCTGTTTATGAACATCATATTCAGATTATAAGAGGATTTAGATTCTCCAGAAACTGACACCCTCTACTGAGTGTCTGAAGACAGCTACAGTGTACTTATATATAATAAATAAATAAATAAATAAATAAATAAATAAATAAATAAATAAACATTTTTAAAAAGGATAAGAAAGAAAGTAAGACCAGGCAGGCCTGCCATCCTTATTTTTGTCTGTCTGTCTGTCTGATCCCCTGGAACTGGAGATGGGCCACCATATAGTTGCTGGTAGTTGATACAAGGTTCTCTGGAAGAGGAGACAATGCTGTTAATTGTTGAGCCCTTTCAGTGGGCCCACACATCTTTAAATATTTAGAAGTATATATGAGGCTGTGTTTATGTACATCATATTCAGATTATAAGAGGGTTTAGATTCTCCAGAATCTGACACCCTCTACTGGAGTGTCTGAAGACAGCTACAGTGTACTTATATATAATAAATAAATAAATAAATTAATTAATAAATAAATAAACATTTTTTAAAAAGGTTAAGAAAGAAAGTAAGACCAGGCAGGCCTCCCATCCTTATCTCTGTCTGTCTTTCTGTCTGTGTGTCTGTCTGATCCCCTGGAACTGGAGATGGGCTACCATATAGTTCCTGGTAGTTGATCCCGGGTTCTCTGGAAGAGGAGACAATGATGTTAATTGTTGAGCCCTATCAGTGGCCCTACCCATCTTTAAATTTTTAGAAGTGTCTTGAAGCTGTGTTTATGTACATCATATGCAGACCAGAAGAGGGATTTAGATTCATCTGAACCTGACACCCTCTTCTGGAGTGTCTGAAGACAGCTACAGTGTACTTATATCTAATAAATAAATAAATAAATAAATAAATAAATAAATAAATAAATAAATAAATAAATAAACATTATTTAAACCGGATAAGAAAGAAAGAAAGACCAGGAGGCCTGCCATCCTTATCTCTGTCTGTCTGTCTGTCTGTCTGTCGTTCTGATCCCCTGGAACTGGAGATGGGCCACCATATAGGTGCTGGTAGTTGATCCCAGGTTCTCTGGAAGAGGAGAGAATGCTGTTAATTGTTGAGCCCTTTCAGCGGCCCCACTCATCGTTAAATTTTTACTAGTATATGTTAGTCTGTGTTTATGTACATCATATGCAGACTATAAGAGGGATTTAGATTCTCCAGAATCTGACACCCTCTTCTGGAGTGTCTGAAGACAGCTACAGTGTATTTATATCTAATAAATACATAAATAAATAATCATTTTTTAAAAAGGATAAGAAAGAAAGAAAGAAAGACCAGGCAGGCCTGCCATCCTTATCCTTGTCTGTCTGTCCGTCTGTCTGATCCCCTGGGAGTGGAGATGGGACACCATATAGTTGCAGGTAGTTGATCCCAGGTTCTCTGGAAGAGGAGACAATGCTGTTAATTGCTGAGCCCTTTCAGTGCCACCCCCACCTTTAAATTTTAAGAAGTAAATGTGAGGCTGTGTTTATGTACATCATATGCAGACCATAAGAGGGATTTAGATACTCCAGAATCTGACACACTCTTCTGGAGTGTTGAAGACAACTACATTGTACTTATATCTAATAAATAAATAAATAAATAAATAAATAAATAAATAAATAAAAACATTATTTTAAAAGGATAAGAAAGAAAGAAAGACCAGGCAGGCCTGCCCTCCTTATCTCTGTCTGTCTGTCTGTCTGCCTGTCTGATCCCCTGGAAATGGAGATGGGCCACCATATAGTTGCTGGTAGCTGATCCCAGGTTCTCTGGAAGAAGAGACAATGCTGGTAAATGTTGAGCCCTTTCAGTGGCCCCACCCTTCTTAAATTTTTAGAAGTGTATGTGAATCTGTGTTTATGTCCATCATATGCAGACCATAAGAGGGATTTATATTCTCCAGAATCTGACACCCTCTTCTGGAGTGTCTGAAGACAGCTACAGTGTACTTATATCTAATAAATACATAAATAAATAAATAAATAAATAAATAAATAAATAAATAAATAAAAAAAATAATTTTTAAAAAGGATAAGAAAGAAAGAAAGAAAGACTAGGCAGGCCTGCCATCTATATCTCTGTCTGTCTATCTGTCTGACTATCTGATCCCCGGGAACTGGAGATGGGCCACCATATAGTTGCTGGTAGTTGATCCAAGGTTCTCTGTTAGAGGAGACAATGCTGTTAATTGTTGAGCCCTTTCAGTGGCCCCACACATCTTTAAATTTTTAGAAGTATATGTGAGGCTGTGTTTATGTACATCATATGCAGACCAAAAGAGGGATTTAGATTCTCCAGAATCTGACACCGTCTTCTGGAATGTCTGAAGACAGCTAGAGTGTACTTATATCTAATAAATACATAAATAAATAAATAAACATTTTTTTAAAAAGGATAAGAAAGAAAGAAAGACCAGGCAGGCCTGCCATCCATATCTCTGTCTGTCTGTGTGTCTGTCTATCTGATCCCCGGGAACTGGAGATGGGCCACCATATAGTTGCTGGTAGTTGATCCAAGGTTTTCTGGAAGAGGAGAAAATGCTCTTAATTGTTGAGCCCTTTCAGTGGCCCCACACTTCTTTAAATATTTAGAAGTATATGTGAGGCCTGTTTATGAACATCATATTCAGATTATAAGAGGATTTAGATTCTCCAGAAACTGACACCCTCTACTGAGTGTCTGAAGACAGCTACAGTGTACTTATATATAATAAATAAATAAATAAATAAATAAATAAATAAATAAATAAATAAACATTTTTAAAAAGGATAAGAAAGAAAGTAAGACCAGGCAGGCCTGCCATCCTTATTTTTGTCTGTCTGTCTGTCTGATCCCCTGGAACTGGAGATGGGCCACCATATAGTTGCTGGTAGTTGATACAAGGTTCTCTGGAAGAGGAGACAATGCTGTTAATTGTTGAGCCCTTTCAGTGGGCCCACACTTCTTTAAATATTTAGAAGTATATATGAGGCTGTGTTTATGTACATCATATTCAGATTATAAGAGGGTTTAGATTCTCCAGAATCTGACACCCTCTACTGGAGTGTCTGAAGACAGCTACAGTGTACTTATATATAATAAATAAATAAATAAATTAATTAATAAATAAATAAACATTTTTTAAAAAGGTTAAGAAAGAAAGTAAGACCAGGCAGGCCTCCCATCCTTATCTCTGTCTGTCTTTCTGTCTGTGTGTCTGTCTGATCCCCTGGAACTGGAGATGGGCTACCATATAGTTCCTGGTAGTTGATCCCGGGTTCTCTGGAAGAGGAGACAATGATGTTAATTGTTGAGCCCTATCAGTGGCCCTACCCATCTTTAAATTTTTAGAAGTGTCTTGAAGCTGTGTTTATGTACATCATATGCAGACCAGAAGAGGGATTTAGATTCATCTGAACCTGACACCCTCTTCTGGAGTGTCTGAAGACAGCTACAGTGTACTTATATCTAATAAATAAATAAATAAATAAATAAATAAATAAATAAACATTATTTAAACCGGATAAGAAAGAAAGAAAGACCAGGAGGCCTGCCATCCTTATCTCTGTCTGTCTGTCTGTCTGTCTGTCGTTCTGATCCCCTGGAACTGGAGATGGGCCACCATATAGGTGCTGGTAGTTGATCCCAGGTTCTCTGGAAGAGGAGAGAATGCTGTTAATTGTTGAGCCCTTTCAGCGGCCCCACTCATCGTTAAATTTTTACTAGTATATGTTAGTCTGTGTTTATGTACATCATATGCAGACTATAAGAGGGATTTAGATTCTCCAGAATCTGACACCCTCTTCTGGAGTGTCTGAAGACAGCTACAGTGTATTTATATCTAATAAATACATAAATAAATAATCATTTTTTAAAAAGGATAAGAAAGAAAGAAAGAAAGACCAGGCAGGCCTGCCATCCTTATCCTTGTCTGTCTGTCCGTCTGTCTGATCCCCTGGGAGTGGAGATGGGACACCATATAGTTGCAGGTAGTTGATCCCAGGTTCTCTGGAAGAGGAGACAATGCTGTTAATTGCTGAGCCCTTTCAGTGCCACCCCCACCTTTAAATTTTAAGAAGTAAATGTGAGGCTGTGTTTATGTACATCATATGCAGACCATAAGAGGGATTTAGATACTCCAGAATCTGACACACTCTTCTGGAGTGTTGAAGACAACTACATTGTACTTATATCTAATAAATAAATAAATAAATAAATAAATAAATAAATAAATAAAAACATTATTTTAAAAGGATAAGAAAGAAAGAAAGACCAGGCAGGCCTGCCCTACTTATCTCTGTCTGTCTGTCTGTCTGCCTGTCTGATCCCCTGGAAATGGAGATGGGCCACCATATAGTTGCTGGTAGCTGATCCCAGGTTCTCTGGAAGAAGAGACAATGCTGGTAAATGTTGAGCCCTTTCAGTGGCCCCACCCTTCTTAAATTTTTAGAAGTGTATGTGAATCTGTGTTTATGTCCATCATATGCAGACCATAAGAGGGATTTATATTCTCCAGAATCTGACACCCTCTTCTGGAGTGTCTGAAGACAGCTACAGTGTACTTATATCTAATAAATACATAAATAAATAAATAAATAAATAAATAAATAAATAAATAAATAAAATAATTTTTAAAAAGGATAAGAAAGAAAGAAAGAAAGACTAGGCAGGCCTGCCATCTATATCTCTGTCTGTCTATCTGTCTGACTATCTGATCCCCGGGAACTGGAGATGGGCCACCATATAGTTGCTGGTAGTTGATCCAAGGTTCTCTGTTAGAGGAGACAATGCTGTTAATTGTTGAGCCCTTTCAGTGGCCCCACACATCTTTAAATTTTTAGAAGTATATGTGAGGCTGTGTTTATGTACATCATATGCAGACCATAAGAGGGATTTAGATTCTCCAGAATCTGACACCGTCTTCTGGAATGTCTGAAGACAGCTAGAGTGTACTTATATCTAATAAATACATAAATAAATAAATAAACATTTTTTAAAAGATAAGAAAGAAAGAAAAACCAGGGAGGCCTGCCACCCTTGTCTGTCTGTCTCTTTGTCTGCCTGATCCCCTGGAACTGGAGATGGGCCACCATATAGTTGCTGGTAGTTGATCCCAGGTTCTCTGGTAGAGGAGACAATGCTGTTAATTGTTGAGCTTTTAGAGTGGCCCCACCCTTCTTTAAATTTTCAGAAGTATATGTGAGGCTGTGTTTATGTACATCATATGCAAACTATAAGAGGGATTTAGATTCTCCAGAATCTGACACCCTCTTCTGGAGTGTCTGAACAACTACAGTGTACTTATATCTAATAAATAAATAGATAAATAAAGAAAGAAATAAATAAACATTTTTTAAAAAGGATAAGAAAGAAAGAAAGACCAGGCAGGCCTGCCATCCATATCTCTGTCTGTCTGTCTGTCTGTCTGTCTGTCTATCTGATCCCCGGGAACTGGAGATTGGCCACCATATAGTTGCTGGTAGTTGATCCAAGGTTCTCTGGAAGAGGAGACAATGCTGTTAATTGTTGAGCCCTTTCAGTGGCCCCACACTTCTTTAAATATTTAGAAGTATATGTGAGGCCTTTTTATGTACATCATATTCAGATTATAAGAGGATTTAGATTCTCCAGAAACTGACACCCTCTACTGGAGTGTCTGAAGACAGCTACAGTGTACGTATATATAATAAATACATAAATAAATAAATAAATAAATAAATAAATAAATAAATAAATAAACATTTTTTAAAAGGATAAGAAAGAAAGTAAGACCAGGCAGGCCTGCCATCCTTATCTCTGTCTGTCTGTCTGTCTGTCTGATCCCCTGGAACTGGAGATGGGCCACCATATCGTTGCTGGTAGTTGATCCAATGTTATCTGGAAGAGGAGAAAATGCTGTTAATTGTTGAGCCATTTCATTGGCCCCACACTTCTTTAAATATTTAGAAGTATATGTGAGGCTGTGTTTATGTACATCATATTCAGATTATAAGAGGATTTAGATTCTCCAGAACCTGACACCCTCTACTGGAATGTCTGAAGACAGCTACAGTGTACTTATATATAATAAATACATAAATAAATAAATAAATAAACATTTTTTAAAAAGGATAAGAAAGAAAGTAAGACCAGGCAGGCCTGCCATCCTTATCTCTGTCTGTCTGTCTGTGTGTCTGTCTGAACCCCTGGAACTGGAGATGGGCTACCATATAGTTGCTGGTAGTTGATACCAGGTTCTCTGGAAGAGGAGACAATGCTGTTAATTGTTGACCCCTATTTGTGACCCTACCCATCTTTAAATTTTTATAAGTGTATCTGAGGCTGTGTTTATGTACATCATATGCAGACCAGAAGAGGGATTTAGATTCGTCAGTATCTGACACCCTCTTCTGGAGTGTCTGAAGACAGCTACAGTGTACTTATATCTAATAAATACATAAATAAATAAATAAATAAATAAATAAATAAATAAATAAATAAACATTATTTAAACCGGATAAGAAAGAAAGAAAGACCAGGCAGGCCTGCCATCCTTATCTCTGTCTGTCTGTCTGTCTGTCTGTCTGTCGTTCTGATCCCCTGGAACTGGAGATGGGCCACCATATAGGTGCTGGTAGTTGATCCCAGGTTCTCTGGAAGAGGAGACAATTCTGTTAATTGATGAGCCCTTTCAATGCCCCCCCCCACCTTTAAATTTTAAGAAGTAAATGTGAGGCTGTGTTTATGTACATCATATACAGACCATAAGAGGGATTTAGATTTTCCAAAATCTGACAACTTCTTCTGGAGTGTCTGAAGATGGCTACAGTGTACTTACATCTAATAAACATATAAATAAATAAATAAACATTTTTTAAAAAGGATAAGAAAGAAAGAAAGACCAGGCAGGCCTTCCATCCTTATCTCTGTCAGTCTGTCTGTCTGTCAGTCTGTCTGATCGCTTGGAACTGGAGATGGGCCACCATATAGTTGCTGTTAGTTGATCCCAGGTTCTCTGGAAGAGGAGACAATGCTGTTAATTGTTGAGCCCTTTCAGTGACTCCACCTATCTTTAAATTTTTAGAAGTATATGTTAGGCTGTGTTTATGTACATCATATGCAGACCATAAGAGGGATTTAGATTCTCCAGGATCTGACACCCTCATCTGGAGTGTCTGAACACAACTACAGTGTACTTATATCTAATAAATAAATAAATAAATAAATAAATAAATAAATAAATAAATAAATATATAAATAAATAAATAAACATTTTTTAAAAAGGATGAGAAAGAAAGTAAAACCACGCAGGCCTGCAATCCTTGTTTGTCTGTCTGTCTGTCTGTCTGATCCCCTGGAACTGGAGGTGGGCCACCAAATAGTTGTTGCTTGTTGATCCCAGATTCTCTGGTAGAGGATACAATGCTGTTAATTGTTGAGCCGTTTCAGTGGCCCCACACATCTTTAAATTTTTAGAAGTATATGTGAGGCTGTGTTTATGTACATCATATGCAGACCATAAGAGGGATTTAGATTCTCTAGAATATGACGCCCTCTTCTGAAGTATCTGAAGACAGCTACAGTGTACTTATATCTAATAAATACATATATAAATAAATAAACATTTTTAAAATGTATAAGAATGAAAGAAAAACCAGGCAGTAGTGCAATCATTGTCTGTCTGTCTGTATGTATGACTGTCAGATCCCCTGGAACTGGAGATGGGCCACAATATAGTTGCTGGTAGTTGATCCTAGGTCCTCTGGAAGAGGAGACAATGCTGTTAATTGTTGAGCCCTTTCAGTGGCCCCACCCATCTTTAAATTTTTAGAAGTATATGTGAGGCTGTGTTTATGTACATCATATGCAGACCATAAGAGGGATATAGATTCTCCAGAATCTGACACCCTCTTCTGGAGAGTCTGAAGACAGCTACAGTGTACTTATATATAATAAATAAATAAATAAATAGATAAATACATAAATGAATAAATGAATAAATAAATAAATAAACATTTTTAAAAAGGATAAGAAACAAAGAAAAATCAGGCAGAACTGACATCCTTATCTTTGTCTGTCTGTCTGTCTGTCTGATCCCCTGCAACTTGAGATGGGCCACCATATAGTTGCTGGTAGTTGATCCCATATTCTCTGGAAGAGGAGACAATGGTGTTAATTTTTGAGCCTTTTCAGTGGGCCCACCCAGCTTTAAATTTTTAGAAGTATATGTAAGCCTGTGTTTATGTACATCATATACAGACCATAAGAGGGATTTAGATTCTCCAGAAGATGACACCCTCTTCTAGAGTGTCTGAAGACAGCTATAGTGTACTTATATCTAATAAATAAATAAATAAATAAATAAATAAATAAATAAATAAATAAATAAATAAACATTTTTTTAAAAGTATAAGAAAGAAAGAAAGTCCAGGCAGGCCTCCATCCTTATCTCTGTCTCTCTGTCTGACTGTCTGATCCCCTGGAACTGGAGATGAGCCACCATATAGTTGCTGGTAGTTTATCCAAGGTTCTCTGGAAGAGGAAGCAATGCTGTTAATTGTTGAGCCATTTTTGGGGCCCCACCCATCTTTAAATTTTTAGAAGAAAATGTGAGTCTGTGTTTTTGTACATCATATGCAGACCATAAGAGGGATATAGATTCTCCAGAATCTGACACCCTCTTCTGGAGTGTCTGAAGACAGCTACAGTGTACTTATATCTAATAAATAAATAGATAAATAAATAAATAATTAATTAAACATTTTTTAAAAAGGATAAGAAAGAAAGAAAGAACAGGCAGGCCTGCCATCCATATCTCTGTCTGTCTGTCTGTCTGTCTATCTGATCCCCGGGAACTGGAGATGGGCCACCATATAGTTGCTGGTAGTTGATCCAAGGTTCTCTGGAAGAGGAGACAATGCTGTTAATTCTTGAGCCCTTTCAGTGGCCCCACACTTCTTTAAATATTTAGAAGTATATGTGAGGCCTTTTTATGTACATCATATTCAGATAATAAGAGGATTTAGATTCTCCAGAATCTGACACCCTCTACTGGAGTGTCTGAAGACAGCTACAGTGTATTTATATATAATAAATACATAAATAAATAAATAAACATTTTTTAAAAAGGATAAGAAAGAAAGTAAGACCAGGCAGGCCTGCCATCTTTATCTCTGTCTGTCTGTCTGTCTGTCTGTCTGTCTGATCTCCTGGAAGTGGAGATGGGCTACCATATAGTTGCTGGTAGTTGATCCCAGGTTCTCTGGAAGAGGAGACAATGCTGTTAATTGTTGAACCCTATCAGTGGCCCTACCCATCTTTAAATTTTTAGAAGTGTATGTGAGGCTGTGTTTATGTACATCATATGCAGACCAGAAGAGGGATTTAGATTCATCAGAATCTGACACCTTCTTCTGGAGTTTCTGAAGACAACTACAGTGTACTTATATCTAATAAATACATAAATAAATAAGTAAATAAAGAAATAAACATTATTTAAACCAGATAAGAAAGAAAGAAAGACCAGGCAGGCCTGCCATTCTTATCTCTGTCTGTCTGTCTGTCTGTCTGTCTGTCGTTCTGATCCCCTGGAACTGGAGATGAGCCACCATATAGGTGCTGGTAGTTGATCCCAGGTTATCTGGAAGAGGTCACAATGCTGTTAATTGTTGAGCGCTTTCAGTGGCCCCACCCATCGTTAAAATTTTAGTAGTATATGTGAGGCTGTGTTTATGTACATCATATGCAGACCATAAGAGGGATTTAGATTCTCCAGAATCTGACACCCTCTTCTGGAGTGTCTGAAGACAGCTACAGTGTACTTATATATAATAAATACATAAATAAATAAACATTTTTTAAAAAGGATAAGAAAGAAAGACCAGGCAGGACTGCCATCTTTATCCTTGTCTGTCTGTCTGTCTCTCTGATCCCCTGGGAGTGGAGATTGGCCACCATATAGTTGCAGGTAGTTGATCCCAGGTTCTCTGGAAGAGAAGACAATGCTGTTAATTGTTGAGCCCTTTCAGTGGCTCCACCTATCTTTAAATTTTTAGATGTATATGTGAGGCTATGTTTCTGTACATCATATGCAGACCATATGAGGGATTTAGATTCTCGAGAATCTGACACCCTCCTCTGGAGTGTCTGAAGACAACTACAGTGTACTTATATCTAATAAATCAATCAATCAATCAATCAATAAATAAATAAATAAATAAATAAATAAATAAACATTTTTTAAAAGGATAAGAAAGAAAGACGGACCAGGCAGGCCTGCCCTCCTTATCTCTGTCTGTCTGTCTGTCTGTTTGTCTGATCCCCTTGGAACTGGAGATGGGCCACCATATAGTTGCTGCTAGTTGATCCCAGGTTCTGGTAGAGGAGACAATGCTGTTAATTGTTGAGCCGTTTCAGTGGCCCCACACATCTTTAAATTTTTAGAAGTATATGTGAGGCTGTGTTTATGTACATCATATGCAGACAATAAGAGGGATTTAGATTTCCAGAATATGACACCCTCTTCTGAAGTGTCTGAAGACAGCTACAGTGTACTTATATCTAATAAATACATACATAAATAAATAAATAAATAAATAAATAAATAAACATTTTTAAAATGTATAAGAAAGAAAGAAAAACCAGGCAGGCCTGCAATCCTTGTCTGTCTGTCTGTATGTATGTCTGTCTGATCCCCTGGAACTGGAGATGGGCCACAATATAGTTGCTGGTAGTTGATCCCAGGTACTCTGGAAGAGGAGACAATGCTGTTAATTGTTGAGCCCTTTCAGTGGCTCCACCTATCTTTAAATTTTTAGATGTAAATGTGAGGCTGTGTTTATGTACATCATATGCAGACCATAAGAGGGATTTAGATTCTCCAGAATCTGACACCCTCTTCTGGAGTGTCTGAAGACAGCTACATTGTACTTATATCTAATAAATACTTAAATAAATAAACATTTTTTAAAAAGAATAAGAAAGAAAGACCAGGCAGGCCTGCCATCCTTATCCTTGTCTGTCTGTCTGTCTCTCTGATCCCCTGGGAGTGGATATGGGCCACCATATCGTTGCAGGTAGTTGATCCCAGGTTCTCTGGAAGAGGAGACAATGCTGTTAATTGTTTAGCCCTTTCAGTGGCTCCACCTATCTTTAAATTTTTAGATGTATATGTGAGGCTGTGTTTATGTACATCATATGCAGACCATAAGAGGGATTTAGATTCTCCAGAATCTGACACCCTCTTCTGGAGTGTCTGAAGACAACTACAGTGTACTTATATCTAATAAATAAATAAATAAATAAATAAATAAATAAATAAATAAATAAATAAATAAACATTTTTAAAAGGATAAGAAAGAAAGAAAAACCAGGCAGGCCTGCCCTCCTTATCTCTGTCTGTCTGTCTGTCTGTCTGATCCCCTGGAACTGGAGATGGGCCACTATATAGTTGCTGGTAGTTGATCCCAGGTTCTCTGGAAGAAGAGACAATGCTGTTAATTGTTGAGCCCTTTCAGTGGCCCCACCCATCTTTAAATTTTTAGATGTATATGTTAGGCTGTGTTTATGTCCATCATATGCAGACCATAATGTGGATTTATATTCTCCAGAATCTGACACCCTCTTCTGGAGTGTCTGAAGACAGCTACAGTGTACTTATATCTAATAAATACAAAAATAAATAAATAAACATTATTTTAATAGGATAAGAAAGAAAGAAAAACCAGGGAGGCCTGCCACCCTTGTCTGTCTGTCTCTTTGTCTGCCTGATCCCCTGGAACTGGAGATGGGCCACCATATAGTTGCTGGTATTTGATCCCAGGTTCTCTGTTAGAGGAGACAATGCTGTTAATTGTTGAGCCCTTTCAGTGGCCCCACACATCTTTAAATTTTTAGAAGTATATGTGAGGCTGTGTTTATGTACATCATATGCAGACCATAAGAGGGATTTAGATTATCCAGAATCTGTCACCCTCTTGTGGAGTGTCTGAAGACAGCTACAGTGTACTTATATATAATAAATACATAAATAAATAAATAAACATTTTTTAAAAAGGATAAGAAAGAAAGTAAAACCAGGCAGGCCTGCAATCCTTATCTGTCTGTCTGTCTGTCTGTCTGTCTGATCCCCTAGAACTGGAGATGGGCCACCATATACTTGCTGGTATTTGATCCCAGGTTCTCTGGTAGAGGAGACAATGCTGTTAATTGTTGAGCCGTTTCAGTGGCCCCACACACCTTTAAATTTTTAGAAGTATATGTGAGGCTGTGTTTATGTACATCATATGCAGACCATAAGAGGGATTTAGATTCTCCAGAATATGACACCCTCTTCTGGAGTGTCTGAAGACAACTACAGTGTACTTATATCTAATAAATACATATATAAATAAATAAAAATTTTTAAAATGTATAAGAAAGAAAGAAAAACCAGGCAGTCCTGCAATCCTTGTCTGTCTGTCTGTATGTATGTCTGTCAGATCCCCTGGAACTGGAGATGGGCCACAATATAGTTGCTGGTAGTTGATCCCAGGTCCTCTGGAAGAGGAGACAATGGTGTTAATTGTTGAGCCCTTTCAGTGGGCCCACCCATCTTTAAATTTTTAGAAGTATATGTGAGGCTGTGTTTATGTACATCATATGCAGACCATAAGAGGGATTTAGATTCTCCAGAAGATGACACCCTCTTCTAGAGTGTCTGAAGTCAGCTACAGTGTACTTATATCTAATAAATACATAAATAAATAAATAAATAAATAAATAAATAAATAAACATTTTTTTAAAAGTATAAGAAAGAAAGAAAGACCAGGCAGGCCTCCATCCTTACCTCTATCTCTCTGTCTGACTGTCTGATACCCTGGAACTGGAGATGGGCCACCATATAGTTGCTGGTAGTTTATCCAAGGTTCTCTGGAAGAGGAGGCAATGCTGTTAATTGTTGAGCCATTTCTGGGGCCCCACCCATCTTTAAATTTTTAGAAGAAAATGTGAGGCTGTGTTTATGTACATCATATGCAGACCATAAGAGGGATTTAGATTCTCTAGAATCTGACACCCTCTTCTGGAGTGTCTGAAGACAGCTACAGTGTACTTATATCTAATAAATACATAAATAAATAAATAAATAAATAAATGAATAAATATATAAATAAATAAATAAATAAACATTTTTTAAAAATGATAAGAAAGTAAGAAAGACCAGGCTGGCCTGCCACCCTTATCTCTGTCTGTCTGTCTGTCTGTCTGTCTGATACCCTTGAACTGGAGATGGGCCACCATATAGTTGCTGGTAGTTGTTCCCAGGTACTCTGGAAGAGGAGACAATGCTGTTAATTGTTCAGCTTTTAGAGTGGCCCCACCCTTCTTTAAATTTTTAGAAGTATATGTGAGGCTGTGTTTACGTACATCATATGCAGACCAAAAGAGGGATTTAGATTCTCCAGAATCTGACACCCTCTTCTGGAGTGTCTGAACAGCTACAATGTACTTATATCTAATAAATACATAAAAATAAATAAATAAATAAATAAATAAATAAATAAATAAATAAACATTTTTTAAAAAGGAAAAGACAGAAAGAAAGACCAGGCAGGCCTGCCATCCATATCTCTGTCTGTCTGTCTGTCTGTCTGTCAATCTGATACCTGGGAACTGGAGATGGGCCACGAATAGTTGCTGGTAGTTGATCCCAGGTTCTCTGGAAGAGGAGACAATGCTGTTAATTGTTGATCCCTTTCAGTGGCACCACCCATCTTTAAATATTTAGAAGTATATGTGAGGCTGTGTTTATGTACATCATATTCAGATTATAAGAGGATTTAGATTCTCCAGAATCTGACACCCTCTTCTGGAGTGTCTGAAGACAGCTACAGTGTACTTATATCTAATAAATAAATAGATAAATAAATAAATAAATAAATAAATAAATAAACATTATTTAAACCGGATAAGAAAGAAAGAAAGACCAGGCAGGCCTGCCATCCTTATCTCTGTCTGTCTGTCTGTCTGTCTGTCCTTCTGATCCACTGCAACTGGAGATGGGCCACCATATAGGTGCTGGTAGTTGATCCCAGGTTCTCTGGTAGAGGAGACAATGCTGTTAATTGCTGAGCCCTTTAAATGGTCCCCCCACCTTTAAATTTTAAGAAGTAAATGTGAGGCTGTGTTTATGTACATCATATGCAGACCATAAGAGGGATTTAGATTCTCCAGAATCTGACACCTTCTTCTGGAGTGTCTGAAGACGGCTACAGTGTACTTATATCTAATAAACATATAAATAAATAAATAAACATTTTTTAAAAAGGATAAGAAAGAAAGAAAGACCAGGCAGACCTGCCATCCTTATCTCTGTCAGTCTGTTTGTCTGTCAGTCTGTCTGATCCCTTGGAACTGGAGATGGGCCACCATATAGTTGCTGTTAGTTGATCCCAGGTTCTCTGGAAGAGGAGACAATGCTGTTAATTGTTGAGCCCTTTCAGTGGCTCCACCTATCTTTAAATTTTTAGAAGTATATGTTAGGCTGTGTTTATGTAAATCATATGCAGACCATAAGAGGGATTTAGATTCTGCAGAATCTGACACCCTCTTCTGGAGTGTCTGAAGACAACTACAGTGTACTTATATCTAATAAATACATAAATAAATAAATAAATAAATAAATAAATAAATAAATAAGTAAATAAACATTATTTTAAAAGAATAAGAAAGAAAGAAAGACCAGGCAGGCCTGACATCCCTATCTCTGTCTGTCTGTCTGTCTGTCTGTCTGATCCCCTGGAACTGGAGATGGGCCACCATATAGTTGCTGGTAGTTAATCCCAGGTTATCTGGAAGAAGAGACAATGCTGTTAATTGTTGAGCCCTTTCAGTGGCCCCACCCATCTTTAAATTTTTAGAAGTGTATGTGAATCTGTGTTTATGTCCATCATATGCAGACCATAAGAGGGATTTATATTCTCCAGAATCTGACACCCTGTTCTGGAGTGTCTAAAGACAGCTACAGTGTACTTATATCTAATAAATACATAAGAAAATAAATAAACATTTTTTAAAAAGGATAAGAAAGAAAGAAAAACCAGGGAGGCCTGCCACCCTTGTCTGTCTGTCTCTTTTTCTGCCTGATCCCCTGGAACTGGAGATGGGCCACAATATAGTTGCTGGTAGTTGATCCCACGTCCTCTGGAAGAGGAGACAATGCTGTTAATTGTCGAGCCATTTCTGGGGCCCCACCCATCTTTAAATTTTTAGAAGAAAATGTGAGGCTGTGTTTATGTACATCATATGCAGACCATAAGAGGGATTTAGATTCTCTAGAATCTGACACCCTCTTCTGGAGTGTCTGAAGACAGCTACAGTGTACTTATATCTAATAAATACATAAATAAATAAATGAATAAATAAATAAATAAATAAATAAATAAATAAATAAATAAATAAACATTTTTTAAAAAGGATAAGAAAGAAAGAAAGACCAGGCAGGCCTCCATCCTTACCTCTATCTCTCTGTCTGACTGTCTGATACCCTGGAACTGGAGATGGGCCACCATATAGTTGCTGGTAGTTTATCCAAGGTTCTCTGGAAGAGGAGGCAATGCTGTTAATTGTTGAGCCATTTCTGGGGCCCCACCCATCTTTAAATTTTTAGAAGAAAATGTGAGGCTGTGTTTATGTACATCATATGCAGACCAAAAGAGGGATTTAGATTCTCTAGAATCTGACACCCTCTTCTGGAGTGTCTGAAGACAGCTACAGTGTACTTATATCTAATAAATACATAAATAAATAAATAAATGAATAAATATATAAATAAATAAATAAATAAACATTTTTTAAAAATGATAAGAAAGTAAGAAAGACCAGGCTGGCCTGCCACCCTTATCTCTGTCTGTCTGTCTGTCTGTCTGTCTGATACCCTGGAACTGGAGATGGGCCACCATATAGTTGCTGGTAGTTGTTCCCAGGTACTCTGGAAGAGGAGACAATGCTGTTAATTGTTCAGCTTTTAGAGTGGCCCCACCCTTCTTTAAATTTTTAGAAGTATATGTGAGGCTGTGTTTACGTACATCATATGCAGACCAAAAGAGGGATTTAGATTCTCCAGAATCTGACACCCTCTTCTGGAGTGTCTGAACAGCTACAGTGTACTTATATCTAATAAATACATAAAAATAAATAAATAAATAAATAAATAAATAAATAAATAAATAAATAAACATTTTTTAAAAAGGAAAAGACAGAAAGAAAGACCAGGCAGGCCTGCCATCCATATCTCTGTCTGTCTGTCTGTCTGTCTGTCAATCTGATACCTGGGAACTGGAGATGGGCCACGAATAGTTGCTGGTAGTTGATCCCAGGTTCTCTGGAAGAGGAGACAATGCTGTTAATTGTTGATCCCTTTCAGTGGCACCACCCATCTTTAAATATTTAGAAGTATATGTGAGGCTGTGTTTATGTACATCATATTCAGATTATAAGAGGATTTAGATTCTCCAGAATCTGACACCCTCTTCTGGAGTGTCTGAAGACAGCTACAGTGTACTTATATCTAATAAATAAATAGATACATAAATAAATAAATAAATGAATAAATAAATAAATAAATAAACATTTTTTAAAAAGGATAAGAAAGAAAAAAAAGAAAAGGCAGGCCTGCCATCCATATCTCTGTCTGTCCGTCTGTCTGTCGATCTGATCCCCGGCAACTGGAGATCGGCCACCATATAGTTGCTGGTAGTTGATCCAAGGTTCTCTGGAAGAGGAGACAATGCTGTTAATTGTTGAGCCCTTTCAGTGGCCCCACACTTCTTTAAATATTTAGAAGTATATATGAGGCCATTTTATGTACATCATATTCAGATTATAAGAGGATTTAGATTCTCCAGAATCTGACACCCTCTACTGGAGTGTCTGAAGACAGCTACAGTTAAATAAATAAATAAATAAATAAATAAATAAATAAATAAACATTTTTTAAAAAGGATAAGAAAGAAAGTAAGACCAGGCAGGCCTGCCATCCTTATCTCTGTCTGTCTGTCTGTCTGTCTGATCCCCTTGAACTGGAGATGGGCTACCATATAGTTGCTGGTAGTTGATACCAGGTTCTCTGGAAGAGGAGACAATGCTGTTAATTGTTGACCCTTATTTGTGGCCCTACCCATCTTTAAATTTTTAGAAGTGTATGTGAGGCTGTGTTTATGTACATCATATGCAGACCAGAAGAGGGATTTAGGTTCATCAGTATCTGAAACTCTCTTCTGGAGTGTCTGAAGACAGCTACAGTGTACTTATATCTAATAAATACATAAATAAATAAATAAATAAATAAATAAATAAATAAATAAATAAACATTATTTAAACCGGATAAGAAAGAAAGAAAGACCAGGCAGGCCTGCCATCCTTATCTCTGTCTGTCTGTCTGTCTGTCTGTCCTTCTGATCCGCTGCAACTGGAGATGGGCCACCATATAGTTGCTGGTAGTTGATCCCAGGTTCTCTGGTAGAGGAGACAATGCTGTTAATTGCTGAGCCCTTTAAATGGTCCCCCCACCTTTAAATTTTAAGAAGTAAATGTGAGGCTGTGTTTATGTACATCATATGCAGACCATAAGAGGGATTTAGATTCTCCAGAATCTGACACCTTCTTCTGGAGTGTCTGAAGACGGCTACAGTGTACTTATATCTAATAAACATATAAATAAATAAATAAACATTTTTTAAAAAGGATAAGAAAGAAAGAAAGACCAGGCAGACCTGCCATCCTTATCTCTGTCAGTCTGTTTGTCTGTCAGTCTGTCTGATCCCTTGGAACTGGAGATGGGCCACCATATAGTTGCTGTTAGTTGATCCCAGGTTCTCTGGAAGAGGAGACAATGCTGTTAATTGTTGAGCCCTTTCAGTGGCTCCACCTATCTTTAAATTTTTAGAAGTATATGTTAGGCTGTGTTTATGTACATCATATGCAGACCATAAGAGGGATTTAGATTCTGCAGAATCTGACACCCTCTTCTGGAGTGTCTGAAGACAACTACAGTGTACTTATATCTAATAAATACATAAATAAATAAATAAATAAATAAATAAATAAATAAATAAGTAAGTAAATAAACATTATTTTAAAAGAATAAGAAAGAAAGAAAGAAAGACCAGGCAGGCCTGAAATCCCTATCTCTGTCTGTCTGTCTGTCTGTCTGATCCCCTGGAACTGGAGATGGGCCACCATATAGTTGCTGGTAGTTAATCCCAGGTTATCTGGAAGAAGAGACAATGCTGTTAATTGTTGAGCCCTTTCAGTGGCCCCACCCATCTTTAAATTTTTAGAAGTATATGTGAGGCTGTGTTTATGTACATCATATGCAGACCATAAGAGGGATTTAGATTCTCCAGAAGATGACACCCTCTTCTAGAGTGTCTGAAGTCAGCTACAGTGTACATATATCTAATAAATACATAAATAAATAAATGAATAAATAAATAAATAAATAAATAAATAAACATTTTTTTTTAAAGTATAAGAAAGAAAGTAAGACCAGGCAGGCCTCCATCCTTATCTCTGTCTCTCTGTCTGACTGTCTGATACCCTGGAACTGGAGATGGGCCACCATATAGTTGCTTTTAGTTTATCCAAGGTTCTCTGGAAGAGGAGGCAATGCTGTTAATTGTCGAGCCATTTCTGGGGCCCCACCCATCTTTAAATTTTTAGAAGAAAATGTGAGGCTGTGTTTATGTACATCATATGCAGACCATAAGAGGGATTTAGATTCTCTAGAATCTGACACCCTCTTCTGGAGTGTCTGAAGACAGCTACAGTGTACTTATATCTAATAAATACATAAATAAATAAATGAATAAATAAATAAATAAATAAATAAATAAATAAATAAACATTTTTTAAAAAGGATAAGAAAGTAAGAAAGACCAGGCAGGCCTGCCACCCTTATCTCTGTCTGTCTGTCTGTCTGTCTGTCTGATACCCTGGAACTGGAGATGGGCCACCATATAGTTGCTGGTAGTTGATCCCAGGTACTCTGGAAGAGGAGACAATGCTGATAATTGTTCAGCTTTTAGAGTGGCCCCACCCTTCTTTAAATTTTTGAAGTATATGTGAGGCTGTGTTTACTTACATCATATGCAGACCATAAGAGGGATTTAGATTCTCCAGAATCTGACACCCTCTTCTGGAGTGTCTGAACAGCTACAGTGTACTTATATCTAATAAATACATAAAAATAAATAAATAAATAAATAAATAAATAAATAAATAAATAAATAAATAAATATTTTTTTAAAAAAAAAAGACAGAAAGAAAGACCAGGCAGGCCTGCCATCCATATCTCTGTCTGTCTGTCTGTCTGTCAATCTGATACCTGGGAACTGGAGATGGGCCACGAATAGTTGCTGGTAGTTGATCCCAGGTGCTCTGGAAGAGGAGACAATGCTGTTAATTTTTGAGCCCTTTCAGTGGCGCCACCCGTCTTTAAATATTTAGAAGTATATGTGAGGCTGTGTTTATGTACATCATATGCAGACCATAAGAGGGATTTAGATTCTCCAAAATCTGACACCCTCTTCTGGAGTGTCTGAAGACAGCTACAGTGTACTTATATCTAATAAATAAATAGATAAATAAATAAATAAATAAATAAATAAATAAACATTTTTTTAAAAAGGATAAGAAAGAAAGAAAGACCAGGCAGGCCTGCCATCCATATCTCTGTCTGTCTGTCTGTCTGTCGATCTGATCCCCGGGAACTGGAGATCGGCCACCATATAGTTGCTGGTAGTTGATCCAAGGTTCTCTGGAAGAGGAGACAATGCTGTTAATTGTTGAGCCCTTTCAGTGGCCCCACACTTCTTTAAATATTTAGAAGTATATGTGAGGCCTTTTTATGTACATCATATTCAGATTATAAGAGGATTTAGATTCTCCAGAATCTGTCACCCTCTACTGGAGTGTCTGAAGACAGCTACAGTGTACTTATATATAATAAATAAATAAATAAATAAATAAATAAATAAATAAATAAGTAAATAAATAAATAAATAAACAAATAAACATTATTTAAACCGGATAAGAAAGAAAGAAAGACCAGGCAGGCCTGCCATCCTTATCTCTGTCTGTCTGTCTGTCTGTCTGTCGTTCTGATCCCCTGCAACTGGTGATGGGCCACCATATAGGTGCTGGTAGTTGATCCCAGGTTCTCTGGTAGAGGAGACAATGCTGTTAATTGCTGAGCCCTTTCAATGGTCCCCCCACTGTTAAATTTTAAGAAGTAAATGTGAGGCTGTGTTTATGTACATCATATGCAGACCATAAGAGGGATTTAGGTTCTCCAGAATCTGACACCTTCTTCTGGAGTGTCTGAAGACGGCTACAGTGTACTTATATCTAATAAACATATAAATAAATAAACATTTTTTAAAAAGGATAAGAAAGAAAGAAAGATAAGGCAGGCCTGCCATCCTTATCTCTGTCAGGCTGTCTGTCTGTCAGTCTGTCTGATCCCTTGGAACTGGAGATGGGCCACCATATATTTGCTGTTAGTTGATCCCAGGTTCTCTGGAAGAGGAGACAATGCTGTTAATTGTTGAGCCCTTTCAGTGGCTCCACCTATCTTTAAATTTTTAGAAGTATATGTTAGGCTGTGTTTATGTACATCATATGCAGACCATAAGAGGGATTTAGATTCTCCAGAATCTGACACCCTCTTCTGGAGTGTCTGAAGACAACTACAGTGTACTTATATCTAATAAATACATAAATAAATAAATAAATATATAAATAAATAAATAAACATTATTTTAAAAGAATAAGAAAGAAAGAAAGACCAGGCAGGCCTGACCACCTTATCTCTGTCTGTCTGTCTGTCTGTCTGATCCCCTGGAACTTGAGATGGGCCACCATATAGTTGCTGGTAGTTGATCCCAGGTTATCTGGAAGAAGAGACAATGCAGTTAATTGTTGAGCCCTTTCTTTGGCCCCACCCATCTTTAAATTTTTAGAAGTGTATGTGAATCTCTGTTTATGTCCATCATATGCAGACCATAAGAGGGATTTATATTCTCCAGAATCTGACACCCTGTTCTGGAGTGTCTGAAGACAGCTAGAGTGTACTTATATCTAATAAATACATAAGTAAATAAATAAACATTTTTTAAAAAGGATAAGAAAGAAAGAAAAACCAGGGAGGCCTCCCACCCTTGTCTGACTGTCTCTTTGTCTGCCTGATCCCCTGCAACTTGAAATGGGCCACCATATAGTTGCTGGTAGTTGATCCCACGTTCTCTGGAAGAGGAGACAATGGTGTTAATTGTTGAGCCCTTTCAATGGGCCCACCCATCTTTAAATATTTAGAAGTATATGTGAGGCTGTGTTTATGTACATCATATGCAGACCATAAGAGGGATTTAGATTCTCCAGAAGATGACACCCTCTTCTAGAGTGTCTGAAGTCAGCTACAGTGTACTTATATCTAATAAATAAATAAATAAATAAATAAATAAATAAATAAATAAACAAACATTTTTTTAAAAGTATAAGAAAGAAAGGAAGACCAGGCAGGCCTCCGTTCCTTATCTCTGTCTCTCTGTCTGACTGTCTGATACCCTGGAACTGGTGATGGGCCACCATATAGTTGCTGGTAGTTTATCCAAGGTTCTCTGGAAGAGGAGACAATGCTGTTAATTGTTGAGCCCTTTCAGTGGCCCCACACTTCTTTAAATATTTAGAAGTATATGTGAGGCTGTGTTTATGTACATCATATGCAGACCATAAGAGGGATTTAGATTCTCCAGCATCTGACACCCTCTTCTGGAGTGTCTGAAGACAGCAACAGTGTACTTATATCTAATAAATAAATAAATAAATGAATAAATAAATAAATAAACATTATTTAAACCAGATAAGAAAGAAAGAAAGACCAGGCAGCCTGCCATCCTTTTCTCTGTCTGTCTGTCTGTCTGTCGTTCTGATCCCCTGGAACTGGAGATGGGCCACCATATAGGTGCTGGTAGTTGATCCCAGGTTCTCTGGAAGAGATGACAATGCTGTTAATTGTTGAGCGCTTTCAGTGGCCCCACCCGTCTTTAAAATTTTAGTACTATATGTGAGGCTGTGTTTATGTACATCATATGCAGACCATAAGAGGGGTTTAGATTCTCCAGAATCTAACACCCTCTTGTGGAGTGTCTGAAGACAGCTATAGTGTTCTTATATCTAATAAATACATAAATAAATAAACATTTTTTAAAAAGGATAAGAAAGAAAGAAAGACCAGGCAGGCCTGCCATCCTTATCCTTGTCTGTCTGTCGGTCTGTCTGATCCCCTGGGAGTGGAGATGGGCCACCATATAGTTGCAGCTAGTTGATCCCAGGTTCTCTGGAAGAGGAGACAATGCTGTTAATTGCTGAGCCCTTTCAGTGGCCCCCCCCACCTTTAAATTTTAAGAAGTAAATGTGAGGCTGTGTTTATGTACATCATATGCAGACCATAAGAGGGATTTAGATTCTTCAGAATCTGACACCTTCTTCTGGAGTGTCTGAAGACGGCTACAGTGTACTTATATCTAATAAACATATAAATAAATAAATAAACATTTTTTAAAAGGATATGAAAGAAAGAAAGACCAGGCAGGCCTGCCATCCTTAACTCTGTCAATCTGTCTGTCTGTCTGTCTGATCCCTTGGAACTGGAGATGGGCCACCATATAGTTGCTGGTAGTTGATCCCAGGTTCTCTGGAAGAAGGGACAATGCTGTTAATTGTTGAGCCCTTTGAGTGGCCCCACCCATCTTGAAATTTTTAGAAGTGTATGTGAATCTGTGTTTATGTCCATCATATGCAGACCATAAGAGGGATTTATATTCTCCAGAATCTGACACCCTCTTCTGGAGTGTCTGAAGACAGCTACAGTGTACTTATATCTAATAAATACATACGTAAATAAATAAATAAATAAATAAACATTTTTTTACAAAGATAAGAAAGAGAGAAAGACCAGGCAGGCCTGCCATCCTTATCTCTGTCTGTCTGTCTGATCCCCTGGAACTGGAGATGGGCCACCATATAGTTGCTGGTAGTTTATCCCAGGTTCTCTGGAAGAGGAGACAATGCTGTTAATTGTTGAGCCCTTTCAGTGGCCCCACACATCTTTAAATTTTTAGAAGTATATGTGAGGCTGTGTTTATGTACATCATATGCAGACCATAAGAGGGATTTAGATTCTCCAGAATCCTACACCCTCTTCTGGAGTGTCTGAAGACAGCTACAGTGTACTTATATCTAATAAATACATAAATAAATAAATAAATAAATAAATAAATAAATAAACATTTTTTTAAAAATGATAACAAAAAAAGAAAGACCAGGCAGGCCTGCCATCCTTATCTCTGTCTGTCTGTCTGTCTGTCTGTCTGTCTGTCTGTCTGATCTTCTGGAACTGGAGATGGGCCACAATAGTGTCTGATAGTTGATCACAGGTTCTCTGGAAGAGGAGACAATGCTGTTAATTGTTGATCCATTTCAGTGGCCCCATCCATCTTTAAATTTTGAGAAGTATATGTGAGGCTGTGTTTATGTACATCATATGCAGACCATAAGAGGGATTTAGATTCTCCTGAATCTGACACACTCTAATGGAGTGTCTGAAGACAGCTACAGTGTACCCATATCTAATAAATACATAAATAAATAAATAAACATTTCTTAAAAGAATAAGAAAGAAAGAAAGACCAGGCAGGCCTCCATCCTTATCTCTATCTGTGTGTATGTCTGTCTCTCTGTCTGATCCCCTGGAACTGGAGATGGGCCACCATATAGTTGCTGGTAGTTCATCCCAGGTTCTCTGGAAGAGGAGACAATGCTGTTAATTATTGAGCCCTTTCAGTGGCCCCACACATCTTTAAATTTTTAGAAATGTATGTGAGGCTGTGTTTATGTACATCATATGGAGACCATAAGAGGGATTTAGATTCTCCAGAATCTGATACCCTCTTCTGGAGTGTCTGAAGACAGCTACAGTGTACTTATATATAATAAATACATAAATAAATAAATAAACATTTTTTTAAAAAGGATAAGAAAGAAAGAAAAACCAGGCAGGCCTGCCATCCTTGACTGTTTGTCTGTCTGTCTGTCTGATCCCCTGGAACTGGAAATGGGCCACCATATAGTGGCTGGTAGTTGATCCCAGGTTCTCTGGAAGAGGAGACAATGCTGTTAATTGTTGAGCCCGTTCAGTGGCCCCACACATCTTTAAATTTTTAGAAGTATATGTGAGGCTGTGTTTATGTACATCATATGAGGCCCATAAGAGGGATTTAGATTCTCCAGAATCTGACACTCTCTTCTGGAGTGTCTGAAGACAGCTACAGTGTACTTATATCTAATAAATAAATAAATAAATAAATAAATAAATAAATAAATAAATAAATAAATAAATAAACATTTTTAAAAGGGATAAGAAAGAAAGAAAAACCACCAGGCCTGCCATACTTGTCTTTCTGTCTTGCCTAGCCCCTTGCCTAGCCTAGCCTAGCCTAGCCCCTTGCCTAGCCTAGCCTAGCCCCTTGCCTAGCCTAGCCCTGCCTTGCCTAGCCCTGCCTATCCCTGTCTTTAACCAGGCTGGCCTCAAACTCAGAAACTGACTGCCTCTGCCTCCAGAGTGCTCTCATTAAGAGCTCGAGCCACCACTGACTGTTGGGTTTTCTAAGTCTTACATAGGTATGGTCTGTTTCTCAGCTGTGAAACCCTAATTAACACATGTAGTCTGTCCTAGGTCAGCCATAGCTACAGACTGAGGCCTTTTCTAAAACAAAACAAAAGAAAACAAAAAATAGAAATAATAAAATAAATAAATTAAGCAACCACATGATATCTTTTCTTTCTTTCAATGATACTCAGAGCTTGAAGCAGTTCACCCATGAGACCTCAGCTCCGGACATTGAGGCTCTTTCCCTAACAAGTATTATGGCTGAACCTGAGGGCTTCTACTGCTGATTTGTGTCCCCCACTTTAAAAAAATAGTTGTTTTCAAAGGCTGCAGGTTCTTAGCCCTGTTCTTTGTTACAGTTGAGTCACAGCCCTGAAAGTTCAGTGGTAGTTAAAGGCACTGAGAAGGGCTTCCTATAGACATCGAAGACCAAGTCTTTGATATTAAAAAAGTTAATCTGGATTCCCCCACCCCCTGGCATCCTTAGAATGCCTAGAAAGGAAGGCAGGGACCTGGGCAGAAGGGTGCAAGGCTACTGGTGTTTGTAAGTGGTAACAGAAAGCTTTCTCTTGTTGGTACCCTACCCCAAGTTACATTGTCACTTCTTTTTCCTAGTTGTTGTTTTGTCGGTTTGTATTCTCAACATAGACCCTTTTCCTTCCTAACCTTGGCTGTCCTGAACCTTACTGTCCTTGAAGTCAGTGATTTGCCTGTCTTGCTGGGATGAAACTGTGAGCTACCATCCAGAAGGAAGCACCCTGCTGAGGTTAGATTGGGGTCTCTTCCATTTTCCTCTATGAACATGCATATGGCAGGCCTGTTCTTTCTTTTTTACTTTTCCTTTTCTTTTTAAAGATTTATTTATTTATTATATTTAAGTATGCTGTAGCTATGTTCAGACACTCCAGAAGAGTGTGTCAGATGCTGAAGAATCTAAATCATTCTTATTGTCTGCATATGATGTATATAAACACAGCCTCACATATACTCAAAAAAAAAAAGAATGAAAGATGTGGCTACAGAGAGGACTCAACAATTAAGAGCATTGTCTCCTCTTCCAGAGAACCTGGGCTCAATTACCAGTATATATATATGGTGGCCCATCTCCAGTTCCAGGGGATCTAATACTCTGTTCTGGAGTCTGTGGGCACAGCATACACATGCAAAACATTCTTACACTAAAAATAAAATTGATCATTGAGAGAGAGGAGAAAGAGGGGGTGAGAGAGAGGGGAGGTAATCATAACTCCTGACGAGTTTGAAGACCTGAGCTTCATCACTCACACAAATAAATAAATGCAAAATATTTTTTATAAATAAACTCTGCCATTGCCCTTTAAAAATTCCTAGAAAACAAGTTTTATGAGCAACAGTTATATTTACTATATCTAAAGGACAGTCATGAGCATATTCTCTAAATAGAAAAAGGCCTGTTAGTCTTAGAAATGGAAAAGACAAACCAAGGAAGGTTTACAATTACATAATGAGGCAGCTCAGCCCAGCACTCAGGTTGGAAGTAAGACTCGAGAATAGGATACACCTGAAGACAGACAGCCATTGCTTTTTGTTTCGGAGGCTGAAAGGATACACCTGAAGACAGCCAATGCTGTGTGTGCTTGATGGTGATCTGGTAATTTTTTTTTTAATTTTTAAAAACTTTAACACTTTTTATAAAACTTTTATAAAAACTTTTTATTCTCCTTGGTTTCTTTCTTTCTTTCTTTCTTTCTTTCTTTCTTTCTTTCTTTCTTTCTTTCTTTCTTTCTTTCTTTTTTCAGGTTTTCTCACCATATTGCAGGTACTACAAGTTTGATTTTCTTATTTTTTGACTGTTTCAGGGTTTCTCACCATATTGCAGGTCCTACTGTGTGATTTTATCATTTTTCGACTTTTTCAGGGTTTCTCATCATATTCCATTTCCTAGAGTGTGATTTTCTCATTTTTCGACTTTTTCAGGGATTCTCACCATATTGCAGGTCCTAAAAGTATGAATTTCTTATTTTTCGACTTTTGCAGGGTTTCTCACCATGTTCCAGCTACTACAGTGTATTTTTCTCATTTTTTATAATTTTCACGGTCTCTCATCTTATTCAAAGTCGAACAGTGTGATTTTCTCATTTTTTGACTTTTTCAGGGTTTCTCACCATATTCCAGGTCCTACTGCATGATTTTCTCATTTTTCGACTTTTTCAGGGTTTCTCACCATATTCCAAGTCGTACAGTGTGATTTTCTCATTTTTTTGACTTTTTCAGGGTTTCTCATCATATTCCAAGTCCTACAGTGTGATTTTCTCATTTTTCAACTTTTTCAGGGTTTCTCACCATATTGCAGGTCCTACTGTGTGATTTTCTCATTTTTTGACTTTTTCAGGGTTTCTCACCATATTCCAGGTCCTACTGCATGATTTTCTCATTTTTCGACTTTTTCAGGGTTTCTCACCATATTCCAAGTCCTACAGTGTGATTTTCTCATTTTTCGACTTTTTTAGGGTTTCTCATCATATTCCAAGTCCTACAGTGTGATTTTCTCATTTTTTGACTTTTTCAGGGTTTCTCATCTTATTCCATGTCCTAGAGTGTTATTTTTCTAATTTGTTGACTCTTTCAGAGTTTCTCCACTTACTCCATGTATTACAGTGTGATTTTTCTCATTTTTTTACTTTTTCAGGGTTTCTCATCATATTCCATGTCCTAAAGTGTGATCTTCTCATTTTTTTACTTTTTCAGTGTTTCTCACCATATTCCAGGTCCTACAGTTTGATATTCTCATTTTTCAACTTTTTCAGGGTTTCTCACCATATTCTGGGTCCTAGTGTGTGATTTTCTCATTTTTCGACTTTTTCAGGGTTTCTCACCATATTGGTGGTCCTACAAGTGTAATTTTCTTATTTTTCGACTTTTTCGGGGTTTCTCACCATATTCCAGCTCCTACAGTGTATTTCTCTCATTTTTTGACTTTTTCATGATTTCTCATCTTATTCCAAGTCCTACAGTGTGATTTTCTCATTTTTCGAATTTTTCAGGGTTTCTCACCATATTGCAGGTACTACAAGTTTGAATTTCTTATTTTTCAACTGTTTCAGGGTTTCTCACCATAATCCAGGTCCTACTGTTTGATTTTCTCATTTTTCGACTTTTTCAGGGTTTCTCATCATATTCCAAGTCCTAGAGTGTGATTTTCTCATTTTTCGAGTTTTTCAGGGATTCTCACCATATTACAGGTCCTACAAGTGTGAATTTCTTATTTTTCGACTTTTGCAGGGTTTCTCACCATGTTCCATCTACTACAGTGTATTTTTCTCATTTTTTAAAATTTTCACGGTTTCTCATCTTATTCCAAGTGAACAGTGTGATTTTCTCATTTTTCGACTTTTTCAGGGTTTCTCACCATATTGCAGGTACTACAAGTTTGATTTTCTTATTTTTCAAATATTTCAGGGTTTCTCACCATATTCCAGGTCCTACTGTGTGATTTTCTCACGTTAAGACTTTTTCAGTGTTTCTCACCATATTCTAGGTACTACAGTGTGATTTTCTCATTTTTTGACTTTTTCAGGTTTTCTCATCCAATTCCAAGTCCTAGAGTGTGATTTTCTCTTTTTCGGACTTTTTCAGGGTTTCTCAAAAAATATTCCAGGTCCTACAGTGTAATTTTCTCATTTTTTTGACTTTTTCAGAGTTTATCACCATATTCCAGGTCCTAATGTGTGATTTTCTCATTTTTAGACATTTTCAGTGTTTCTGACCATATTCCAGGTCCTACAGTATGATTGTTCTCATGTTAAGACTTTTTCAGTGTTTCTCACCATATTCCAGGTCCTACTGCATATTTTGCTCATTTTTTACTTTTTCAGGGTTTCTCACCATATTTCAAGTCCTATATGGTGATTTTCTCATTTTTTGACTTTTTCAGGGTTTCTCATCTTACTCCAAGTCCTACAGTGTGATTTTCTCATTTTTTGACTTTTATGGGTTTCTCACCATATTGCAGGTCCTACAAGTGTGAATTTCTTATTGTTGGACTTTTTCAGGGTTTCTCACCATATTCCAGCTCCTACAGTGTATTTTTGTCATTTTTTGTCTTTTTCACGGTTTCTCATCTTATTCCAAGTCCTACAGTGTGATTTTCTCATTTTTCAACTTTTTCAGGGTTTCTCACCATATTGCAGGTCCTACTGTGTGATTTTCTCATTTTTTGACTTTTTCAGGGTTTCTCACCATATTCCAGGTCCTACTGCATGATTTTCTCATTTTTCGACTTTTTCAGGGTTTCTCACCATATTCCAAGTCCTACAGTGTGATTTTCTCCTTTTTTGACTTTTTCAGGGTTTCTCATATTATTCCATGTCCTAGAGTGTTATTTTTCTAATTTGTCGACTCTTTCAGAGTTTCTCCACTTATTCCATGTATTACAGTGTGATTTTTCTCAGTTTTGGACTTTTTCAGGGTTTCTCACCTTATTCCAGGACCTACAGTTTGATTTTCTCATTTTTTGACTTTTTCAGGGTTTCTCACCATATTCCAGGTCCTACAGTGTGATTTTCTCATTTTTTTACTTTTTCAGGGTTTCTCATCATATTCCAAGTCCTAGAGTGTGTTTTTCTCTTTTTTTGACTTTTTCAGGGTTTCTCACCATATTCCAGGTCCTACAGTGTGATTTTCTCATTTTTTTACTTTTTCAGGGTTTCTCATCATATTCCAAGTCCTAGAGTGTGTTTTTCTCTTTTTTTGACTTTTTCAGGGTTTCTCACCATATTCCAGGTCCTACAGTGTGATTTTCTCATTTTTCGACTTTTTCAGGGTTTCTCACCATATTGCAGGTACTACAAGTTTGATTTTCTTATTTTTCAAATATTTCAGGGTTTCTCACCATATTCCAGGTCCTACTGTGTGATTTTCTCACGTTAAGACTTTTTCAGTGTTTCTCACCATATTCTAGGTACTACAGTATGATTTTCTCATTTTTTGACTTTTTCAGGTTTTTTCATCTTATTCCAAGTCCTAGAGTGTGATTTTCTCCTTTTCGGACTTTTTCAGGGTTTCTCAAAAATATTCCAGGTCCTACAGTGTAATTTCACATTTTTTGACTTTTTCAGTGTTTCTCATCATATTGTAGGTCCTACAAGTATGAATTTCTTATTTTTCGACTTTTTCAGATATTCTCACCATTTTCCAGGTCCTAATGTGTGATTTTTTAATTTTTAGACTTTTTCAGTGTTTCTGACCATATTCCAGGTCCTACTGCATGATTTGCTCATTTTTTGACTTTTTCAGGGTTTCTCACCATATTCCAAGTCCTATAGTGTGATTTTCTCATTTTTTGACTTTTTCAGGGTTTCTCATCTTACTCAAAGTCCTACAGTGTGATTTTCTCATTTTAAGACTTTTTCAGGTTTTCTCACCATATTCCAGGTCCTACTGCATGATTTTCTCATTTTTCGACTTTTTCAGGGTTCCTCACCATATTCCAAGTCCTACAGTGTGATTTTCTCATTTTTCGACTTTTTTAGGGTTTCTCATCATATTCCAAGTCCTACAGTGTGATTTTCTCATTTTTTGACTTTTTCAGGGTTTCTCATGTTATTCCATGTCCTAGAGTGTTTTTTTTCTAATTTGTTGACTCTTTCAGAGTTTCTCCACTTATTCCATGTATTACAGTGTGATTTTTCTCATTTTTTGACTTTTTCAGGGTTTCTCACCATATTCCAGGTCCTACAGTGTGATTTTCTCATTTTTCGACTTTTTCAGGTTTTCTCACCGTATTCCAGCTCCTACAGTGTATTTTTCTCATTTTTAGACTTTTTCACGTTTTCTCACAATATTCCTGGTCCTACTGCGTGATTTTCTCATTTTTCGACTTTTCTCACCCTATTGCAGGTCCTACAAGTGTGAATTTCTTATTTTTTGACTTTTTCAGGGTTTCTCACCATATTCCAGCTCCTTCAGTGTATTTTTCTCATTTTTTGACTTTTTCAGGGTTTCTCACCATATTGCAGATACGACAAATTTGATTTTCTTAATTTTCGACTGCTTCAGGGTTTCTCACCATATTCCAGGTCCTACTGTGTGATTTTCTCATTTTTCGACTTTTTCAGTGTTTTCTCACCATATTCAAGGTACTACAGTGTTATTTTCTCATTTTTTGACTTTTTCAGGTTTTCTCATCATATTCCAAGTCCTACAGGGTGACTTTCTCTTTTTTCGACTTTTAAAGTGTTTCTCAACATATTCCAGGTCCACCAGTGTAATTTTCTCATTTTTCGACTTTTTCAGGGTTTCTCATCATATTCCAAGTCCTAGAGTGTGATTTTCTCATTTTTCGAGTTTTTCAGTAATTCTCACCATATTGCAGGTCCTACAAGTGTGTATTTCTTATTTTTCGACTTTTGCAGGGTTTCTCACCATGTTCCAACTACTACAGTGTATTTTATTCATTTTTTAAAATTTTCACAGTCTCTCATCTTATTCCATGTCCTATAGTGTGATTTTCTCATTTTTCGACTTTTTCAGGGTTTCTCACCATATTGCAGGTACTACAAGTTTGATTTTCTTATTTTTCAAATGTTTCAGGGTTTCTCACCATATTCCAGGTCCTACTGTGTGATTTTCTCACGTTAAGACTTTTTCAGTATTTCTCACTATATTCTAGGTACTACAGTGTGATTTATTCATTTTTTTACTTTTTCAGGTTTTCTCATCATATTCCAAGTCCTAGAGTGTGATTTTCTCTTTTTTGGACTTTTTCAGGGTTTCTCACCATATTGTAGGTCCTACAAGTGTGAATTTCTTATTTTTCGACTTTTTCAGAGTTTCTCACCATATTCCAGGTCCTACTGCGTGATTTTCTCATTTTTCGACTTTTTCAGGGTTTCTCACCATATTCCAGGTACTACAGTGTGATATTCTTATTTTTTTACTTTTTCAGTGTTTCTCACCATATTCCAAGTCCTACAGTGTGATTTTCTCTTTTTTTAAACTTTTTCAGGGTTTCTTACCGTACTCCAGGTTCTACATTGTCATTTTCTCATTTTTCGAATATTTCAGGTTTTCTCAACATATTCCAGGTCCTACACTGTCATTTTCTAATTTGCGACTTTTTCAGAGTTTCTCACCATATTCCATGTACTACAGTGTGATTTTTCTCATTTTTTGACTTTTTCAGGGTTTTTCACTATATTCCAAGTCCTACAGGGTGATTTTCTCGTTTTTTGACTTTTTCAGGGTTTCTCACCATATTCCAAGTCCTACAGTGTGATTTTCTCATTTTTTGACTTTTTCAGGTTTTCTCATCATATTCCAAGTCCTAGGGTGTTATTTTCTCCTTTTTCGACTTTTTCATGTTTTCTCACCATATTCCAGGTCCTACAGTGTGATTTTTCTCATTTTTTGACTTTTCAGGGTTTCTCACCATATTCCAGCTCCTACAGTGTGATTTTCTCATTTTTTCGATTTTTTTCATGTTTTCTCATCATATTCCAAGTCCTACAGTGTGATTTTCTCATTTTTTGACTTTTTCAGAATTTCTCACCCTATTGCTGATCCTACAGTGTGATTTTCTCATTTTTCGACTTTTTCAGGGTTTCTCACCATATTGCAGGTACTACAAGTTTGATTTTCTTAGTTTTCGACTGTTTCAGGGTTTCTCACCATATTCCAAGTCCTACTGTGTGATTTTCTCATTTTTAGAGTTTTTCAGTGTTTTCTCACAATATTCAAGGTACTACAGTGTGATTTTCACATTTTTTGAGTTTTTCAGGTTTTCTCATCATATTCCAAATCCTACAGTGTGATTTTCTTTTTCCGACTTTTAAAGGGTTTCTTACCATATTCCATGTCCTACTCTGTAATTTTCTCATTTTTCGACTTTTCAGGGTTTCTCACCATATTGGAGGTCCTACTTGTGTGATTTTCTTATTCTTCGACTTTTTCAGGGTTTCTTACCACATTCCAGGTCCTACAGTACATTTTTCTCATTTTTTGACTTTTTCAGGGTTTCTCATCATATTCCAAATCCTACAGTGTGATTTTTTCATTTTTCGACTTTTTCAGGGTGTCTCACCATATTGCAGGTACTACAAATTTGATTTTCTTATATTTCGACTGTTTCACGGTTTCTCACCATATTGCAGGTCCTCCTGTGTGGTTTTCTCATTTTTTGACTTTTTCAGTGTTTCTCACCATATTCCAGGTCCTACTGTGTGATTTTCTCATTTTTCGAGTTTTTCAGGGTTTCTCACCATATTGGAGGTCCTACAAGTGTGATTTTCTAATTTTTTAACCTTTTCAGGGTTTCTCTCCATATTCCAGCTCCTACAGTGTATTTTTCTCATTTTATACTTTTTCACGGTTTCTCATCATATTCGTAGTCCTACAGTGTGATTTTCTCATTTTTCGACTTTTTCAGGGTTTCTCACCATATTTCAGGTACTACAAGTTTTATCTTATTTTTAGACTTTTTCAGTGTTTCTCACCATATTCCAGGTACTACAGTGTGATTTTCTCATTTTTTGACTTTTTCAGGGTTTCTCATCTTATTCCAAGTCCTAGAGTGTGATTTTCGCATTTTTCGAATTTTTCAGGGATTCTCAGCATATTCCAGTTCCTACAGTTTGATTTTCTATTTTTTCTACTTTTTCAGGGTTTCTTACCTTATCCCAAGTCCTACAGTGTGATTTTCTCATTTTAAGACTTTTTCAGGGTTTCTCCTCATATTCCAAGTCCTACAGTGTGATTTTCTCATTTTTTGACTTTTTCTGGGTTTCTAATCATATTCCAAGTCCTAGAGTGTGATATTTTCATTTTTTGACTTTTTCAGTGTTTCTCACCATATTGCATGTACTACAAGTTTGATTTTCTTATTTTTCGACTGTTTCAGGGTTTCTCGCCATATTCCAGGTCCTACTCTGTGATTTTCTCATTTTATTACCTTTTTAGTGTTTCTCACCATATTCCAGGTACTACAGTGTGATTTTTCTCATTTTTTGAAGTTTTCAGGGTTTCTCATCATATTCCAAGTCCTAGGGTGTGATTTTCGCATTTTTTGAATTTTTCAGGGATTCTCAGTGTATTCCAGTTCCTACAGTTTGATTTTCTAATTTTTCGACTTTTTCACGGTTTCTCACCATATCCCAAGTCCTACAGTGTGATTTTCTCATTTTAAGACTTTTTCAGTGTCTCTCACCATATTGCAGGTCCTACAAGGGTTTCTCATCATATTCCAAGTCCTAGAGTGTGATATTCTCATTTTTCGACTTTTTCAGGGTTTGTCACCATATTGCTTGTACTACAAGTTTGATTTCCTTATTTTTCGACTGTTTCAGGGTTTCTCACCATATTCCAGGTCCTACTGTGTGATTTTCTCATTTTAATACTTTTTTAGTGTTTCTCACCATATTCCAGGTACTACAGTGTGATTTTCTATTTTAAGACTTTTTCAGTGTTTCTCACCAAATTCCAGGTCCTACTGTGTGATTTTCTCATTTTTCGACATTTTCAGAGTTTCTCACCATATGCCAAGTCCTAGAGTGTGATTTTCTCATTTTTTGACTTTTTCAGTGTTTCTCACCATATTCCAAGTCCTACAGTGTGATTTTCTCATTTTTTTACTTTTTCAAAATTTTTCACCCTATTGCAGGTCCTACAAGTGTGAATTTCTTATTTTTCAACTTTTTCAGGGTTTCTCACCATATTCCAGCTCCTTCAGTGTATTTTTCTTTTTTTGACTTTTTCAAGGTTTCTCATCTTATTCCATGTCCTATAGTGTGATTATATCATTTTTCGACTTTTTCAGGCTTTCTCACCATATTGCAGGTACTACAAGTTTGCTTTTCTTATTTTTTGACTGTTTCAGGTTTTCTAACCATATTCCAGGTCCGACTGTGTGATTTTCTCTTTTTTAGACTTTTTCAGTGTTTTCTCACCATATTCCAGGTACTACAGTGTTATTTTCTCATTTTTTGACTTTTTCAGGGTTTCTCATCATATTCCAAGTCCTACAGGGTGATTTTCTCTTTTTTTCGACTTTTAAAGGGTTTCTCAACATATTCCAGGTCCACCAGTGTAATTTTCTCATTTTTCGACTTTTTCAGGGATTCTCATCATATTCCAAGTCCTAGAGGGTGATTATCTCATTTTTCGAGTTTTTCAGTGATTCTCATCATATTCCAGGTACTACAGTGTTATTTTCTCATTTTTTGACTTTTTCAGGGTTTCTCATCATTTTCCAAGTCCTACAGTGTGATTTTCTCTTTTTAAGACTTTTAAAGGGTTTCTAACCATATTCCAGGTCCACCAGTGTAATTTTCTCATTTTTTGACTTTTTCAGTGTTTCTCACCATATTGCAGGTCCTACAAGTGTGAATAACTTATTTTTCGACTTTCTCAGAGTTTCTCACCATATTCCAGGTCCTACTGGGTGATTTTCTCATTTTAAGACTTTTTCAGGGTTTCTCACCATATTCCAGGTCCTACAGTGTGATTTTCTCATTTTTTGACTTTTTCAGGGTTTCTCACCATATTCCAGGTCCTACAGTGTGATTTTCTCATTTTTTGACTTTTTCAGGGTTTCTCACCATATTCCAGGTCCTACAGTGTGATTTTCTCATTTTTTGACTTTTTGAGGGTTTCTCATCTTATTCCAAGTCCTACAGTGCGATTTTGTCATTTTTTGACTTTTTAGGGATTCTCATTTTATTCCAACTCCTAGAGTGTGATTTTTCTAATTTTTCGACGTTTTAAGAGTATCTCACCCTATTCCATGTACTACAGTGTGATTTTTCTCATTTTTTGACTTTTTCAGTGTTTCTCACCATATTCCTGGTCCTACAGTGTGATTTTCTCATTTTTTGACTTTTTCAGGGTTTCTCACCATATTCCAGGTCCTACTGTGTGATTTTCTCATTTTAATACTTTTTTAGTGCTTCTCACCATATTCCAGGTACTACAGTGTGATTTTCTCATTTTTTGACTTTTTCAGGGTTTCTCACCATATTCCAAGTCCTAGAGTGTGATTTTTGCTTTTTTCGAATTTTTCAGGGTTTCTCAACATATTCCAGATCCTACAGTTTGATTTTCTCATTTTCCGACTTTTTCAGGGTTTCTCACCAGCTTCCAGGTCCTACTGCGTGATTTTCTTATTTTTTGACTTTTTTCAGGGTTTCTCACCATATTCTGGGTCCTACTGCATGATTTTCTCATTTTTCGACTTTTTCAGTCTTTCTCACCATATTCCTGGTCCTACAGTATGATTTTCTCATTTTTTAACTTTTTCAGGGTTTTTTACCGTATTCCAGGTTCTACATTGTCATTTTCTCATTTTTCGAATATTTCAGGTTTTCTCAACATATTCCATGTACTACACTGTCATTTTCTCATTTTTCGACTTTTTCAGAGTTTCTCAACATATTCCATGTACTACTCTGTGATTTTTCTCATTTTTTGACTTTTTCAGGGTTTCTCACCATATTCCAGTTCCGACAGTGTGATTTTCTCATTTTAAGACTTTTTCAGTGGTTCTCACCAAATTCCAGGTCCTACTGCGTGATTTTCTCATTTTTCGATTATTTCAGGGTTTCTCACCATATTCCAAGTCCTACAGTGTGATTTTCTCATTTTTTTACTTTTTCAGGTTGTCTCATCATATTCTAAGTCCTAGAGTGTGATTTTCTCATTTTTCGACTTTTTCATATTTTCTCACCATATTCCAGGTCCTACAGTGTGATTTTTCTCATTTTTTGACTTTTTCAGGGTTTCTCACCATATTCCAGCTCCTTCAGTGTATTTTACTCATTTTTTGACTTTTTCACGGTTTCTCATCTTATTCCAAGTCCTACAGTGTGATTTTCTCATTTTTCGACTTTTTCAGGGTTTCTCACCATATTGCATGTACTACAAGTTTGATTTTCTTATTTTTCGACTGATCAGGGTTTCTCACCATATTCCAGGTCCTAATGTGTGATTTTCTCATTTTTAGACTTTTCAGTGTTTTCTCACCATATTCCAGCTCCCACAGTGTGATTTTCTCATTTTTTGACTCTTTCAGGTTTTCTCATCATATTCCATGTCCTAAAGTGTGATTTTCTCATTTTTTGACTTTTTCAGTGTTTCTCACCATATTCCAGGTCCTACAGTTTGATATTCTCATTTTTCAACTTTTTCAGGGTTTCTCACCATATTCTGGGTCCTAGTGTGTGATTTTCTCATTTTTCGACTTTTTCAGGGTTTCTCACCATATTGGAGGTCCTACAAGTGTGATTTTCTTATTTTTCGACTTTTTCAGGGTTTCTCACCATATTCCAGGTCCTACAGTGTGAATTTCTCATTTTTCGACTTTTTCAGGGTTTCTCAATATATTCCAGCTCCTACAGTGTCATTTTCTCATTTTTCGAAATTTTCAGGGTTTATCACTATATTCTGGTCCTACAGTGTGATTTTCTCATTTTAAGACTTTTTCTGTGTTTCTCACCATATTCTGAGTCTTACTGCGTGATTTTCTCATTTTTTGACATTTTCAGGGTTTCTCACCATATTCCAAGTCCTACAGTATGATTTTCTAATTTTCTGACTTTTTCAGGGTTTCTCATCATATTCCAAGTCCTAGATCCTGCAGATTGATTTTCTCATTTCCACGTTTTTCAGGTTTTCTTGCCATATTCTGGGTCCTTCAGTGTGAATTTTTAATTTTCCACGTTTTTCAGGGTTTCTTAGCATATTCTGCGTCCTGCAGTGTGATTTTCTCATTTTCCTACTTTTTCAAGTTTTTTTTCGCAATTCTGGGTCCTACATGTGATTTTCTATTTTTCCACTTTTTTCAGGTTTTCTTGCCATATTCTGGGAACTTCAGTGTGAATTTTTAATTTTCCACGTTTTTCAGTATTTCTCGCCATATTCTCGGTAATACAGTGTGAATTTTTAATTTTCCACTTTTTTCATGGTTTCTCGCCATATTCTGGGCCTGACAGTGTGAATTTTTAATTTTCACGTTTTTCAGGGTTTCTCGGAATATTCTGGGTCCTACAGTGTGATTTTCTCATTTTCCACTTTTTACAAGTTTTTTAGCAATTCTGGGTCCTACAGTGTGATTTTCTTATTTTCACCTTTTTCAGGTTTTCTCGCCATATTCTGGGTCCTACAGTGCAAGTTTTTTAATTTTCCTCGTTTTTCAGGTTTTCTCGCCATATTCCTGGTCCTTCACTGTGAATTTTTAATTTTCCACGTTTTTAAGATTTATTCGTCATATTATGGGTCCTACAGTGTGATTTTTGTGATTTTTTCCTTCACTGTGAGTTTTTAATTTTCTACTTTTTTTCAGGGCTTCTCGACATATTCTGTGTCCGACAGTGTGAATTTTTAATTTTCACGTTTTTCTGGGTTTCTGAGAATATTCTGGGTCCTGCAGTGTGATTTTCTCATTTTCCTCGTTTTTCAAGTTTTTTCGTAATTCTGGGTCCTTCAGTGTGATTTTCTCATTTTCCACCCTTTTCAGGGTTTCTCGCCATATTCTGGGTCCTACAGCTTGTATTTTAAAATTTCCAAGTTTTTTCAAGGTTTATCAGCATATTCTCTGTCCTTCAGTGTGATTATTCTCATTTTCCTCCTTTTTCTGGTTTTCTGGCAATATTAGGTATCCTTCAGTGTGAGTTTTTAATTTTCCTCGTTTTTCAGGGTCTGGCCATATCCCGGGTCCTTCAGTGTGAATTTTTAATTTTCCACGTTTTTCAGGGTTTCTCGCCATATTCTGGGTCCTGCAGTGTGATTTTCTCATACTGTACCTTTCCCAATTTTTCTTGCCATATTTGGGGTCCTTCAGTGTGAGTTTGTAATTTTCTACTTTTTTTAGGGTTTCTCACCATATTCTCGGTCCTACCACGTGTATTTTTAATTCTCCATGTTTTTCAGGTTTTCTTGCCATATTCTGGGTCCTTCAGTGTGATTTTCTCATTTTCCACCTTTTACAGTTTTTCTCGCCATATTAGGGTTACTTCTGTTTGAGATTATAATTTTCTGCTTTTATCAGGTTTTCTCGCCATATTCTGGGTCCTTCAGTGTGAGGTTTTTTTTTTTTTTTTTTTTTTTTTTTTTTTTGTCAAGGAAAGGCTTTAATTGGCAATATAAGAAAGACTCGAGGTTTGAGGGTACAGTCATCATTGTGGGGAAACAGTGACACTGAGAGCCACTGTAGCTCCGGAGGCTGAAGCATCAGATGGCTGGTCACATCTGTAGTCAGGAAGTAGAGAGAGATGCATACTGGTGCTCAGTACTCCCTGTGGACCATACTAGCCCAGGATTGTGGAGGAAGGGTCCGGGAGAGCTTCAACCCCAGATATCTCAGATGAGGATGGCAGGAGTTGGCTCCCTCCCCTCTTCCAACCTGGTATCATAAAGCCAGCTCTCCCACCATCACCCCTGGTAAAATTCCATTACCCTGGCTACTATGAAGTTTCACTCCTTGTCTGACTTTCTAAGGTTTTCCTCTCAGATCCTGCAGCCCCTGAGTATGCAGATGAAGCCTCTTCCAACAATCTGACCTGGTCAATACCACCTGGCCACACAAACCGTGCCCTGGAGACTCAGACCACCTCCCCAGGGGCATAAATACCCCGAATTCCCCAATAAATGAAGCCAGTTCTCTGAAGCTGTTCCTAGGTGTGTTTATTGCCTGGATAGGTGAGTGCCCCTGGCCTTCTGGCATTAGCCCCAAAGTCTCTGCCTCCCCACACTGAGGACTGGTGATGTATTCCTCTTTTGTTTCTGGTTTGTGCTGTCTTGTTGAGTTCAGTGATTGTTGACAGGGCAACTGGCGCCTTCTGGCCAGGCAACTCCTTAGTCTTGGTAGACTTTATACCTTTATACCTCTGCCTGAACCCAACAACTCACTTGGGTGTCAGCAAAAACCTATTTTTTTCTCCTTAAAAAACCAAACCAAACTAAGTTACACAATGACCAGTTAAAAGCTGTTTAGGCCTACACTCGTATGGATCTTTCCAGTTCTGTCAAATCTCTCTGAAACCCCCCTCATAGAGACAGCCAGAGGTATGTCTCCAGGTGATCCTAAATGCTGTCAGGATGACATGATTAACAGTATATTCCTCATGTTAACATCGTTCGTAATTACTGTGTTGTTGTCAAACAGAAATAAACATTGGTTTGTGACTTGAGAGTTTTGGGTTTCTAAAATTTGTTCACAAATGTTCTTTTTTGGGTCTAGTATCCCATTTAGGATACTCCCTCTCCCTTAAACCCCCCCCTCTGCCATTTCATTGCTTTCTTTTTTTTTTGTGTTAGATATGTCCCTTGCATTCCCAATCTCTCCAGGACTTTTTTTTTTTTTTTGAACTTTATCAAGGTACATTTATTTATTTATTTATTTATTTTTTAAATATTTTTATTACATATTTTCCTCAATTACATTTCCAATACTATCCCAAAAGTCCCCCATAGCGCCCCCCACTTCCCTACCCACCCATTCCCATTCTTTTGGCCCTGGCATTCCCCTATATTGGGGCATATAAAGTTTGCAAGTCCAATGGGCCTCTCTTTCCATTGATGGCCGACTAGGCCATCTTTCGATACATATGCAGCTAGAGACAAGAGCTCCAGGGTTCTGGTTAGTACATCATGTTGTTCCAACAATAGGGTTGCAGATCCCTTTAGCTCCTTGGGTACTTTCTCTAGCTTCTCCATTGGGAGCCCTGTGATACATCCAATAGCTGACTGTGAACATCCACTCCTGTGTTTGCTAGGCCCCGGCATCGTCTCACAAGAGACAGCTATATTTGGGTCCTTTCAGCAAGATCTTACTAGTGTATGCAATGGTGTCAGCGTTTAGAAGCTGATTATGGGACGGATCCCTGGATACAGCAGTCTCTAAATGGTCCATCCTTTCATCACAGCTACGAACTTTGTCTCTGTAACTCCTTCCCTGGGTGTTTTGTTCCCAATTCTAAGAAGGTGCACAGTGTCCACACTTTGGTCTTCATTCTTCTTGAGTTTCATGCGTTTATCAAATTGTATCTTATATCTTGGGTATCCTAAGTTTTGGGCTAATATCCACTTATCAATGAATACATATTGTGTGAGTTCTTTTGTGATTGTGTTACTTCACTCAAGATGATGCCCTCCAGGTCCATCCATTTGGCTAGGAATTTCATAAATTCATTCTTTTTAATAGCTGAGTAGTACTCCATTGTGTAAATGTACCATAATTTCTGTATCCATTCCTCTGTTGAGGGACATCTGGGTTCTTTCCAGCTTCTGGCTATTATAAATAGGGCTGCTATGAACATAGTGGAGCATGTGTCCTTTTTACCGGTTGGGACATCTTCTGGATATATGCCCAGGAGAGGTATTGCTGGATCCTCCGGTAGTACTATGTCCAATTTTCTGAGGAACCGCCAGACTGATTTCCAGAGTGGTTGTACAAGCTTGCAATCCCACCAACAATGGAGGAGTGTTCCACTTTCTCCACATCCTCGCCAGCATCTGCTGTCACCTGAATTTTTGATCTTAGCCATTCTGACAGGTGTGAGGTGGAATCTCAGGGTTGTTTTGATTTGCATTTCCCTGATGATTAAGGATGTTGAACATTTTTTCAGGTGCTTCTCTGCCATTCGGTATTCCTCAGGTGAGAATTCTTTGTTCAGTTCTGAGCCCCATTTTTTAATGGGGTTATTTGACTTTCTGGAGTCCACCTTCTTGAGTTCTTTATATATATTGGATATTAGTCCCTTATCTGATTTAGGATAGGTGAAGATCCTTTCCCAGTCTGTTGGTGGTTTTTTTGTCTTATTGATGGTGTCTTTAGCCTTGCAGAAGCTTTGTAGTTTCATGAGGTCCCACTTGTCAATTCTCGATCTTACAGCACAAGCCATTACTGTTCTATTCAGGAATTTTTCCCCTGTGCCCATATCTTCAAGGCTTTTCCCCACTTTCTCCTCTATAATATAAGTTTCAGTGTCTCTGGTTTTATGTGAAGTTCCTTGATCCACTTAGACTTGACCTTAGTACAAGGAGATAGGAATGGATCGATTCGCATTCTTCTACATGTTAACAACCAGTTGTGCCAGCACCATTTGTTGAAAATGCTGTCTTTCTTCCACTGGATGTTTTTAGCTCCCTTGTCGAAGATCAAGTGACCATAGGTGTGTGGGTTCATTTCTGGGTCTTCAATTCTATTCCATTGGTCTATTTGTCTGTCACTATACCAGTACCATGCAGTTTTTATCACAATTGCTCTGTAGTAGAGCTTTAGGTCCGGCATGGTGATTCCACCAGAGGTTCTTTTATCCTTGAGAAGAGTTTTTGCTATCCTAGGTTTTTTGTTCTTCCAGATGAATTTGCAGATTGCACTTTCTAATTCGTTGAAGAATTGATTTGGAATTTTGATGGGGATTGCATTGAATCTGTAGATTGCTTTTGGCAAGATAGTCATTTTTACAATGTTGATCCTGCCAATCCATGAGCATGGGAGATCTTTCCATCTTCTGAGATCTTCTATAATTTCTTTCTTCAGAGACTTGAAGTTTTTATTATACAGATCTTTCACTTCCTTAGTTAGAGTCACGCCAAGATATTTTATATTATTTGTGACTATTGAGAAGGGTGTTGTTTCCCTAATTTCTTTCTCAGCCTGTTTATTCTTTGTGTAGAGAAAGGCCATTGATTTGTTTGAGTTAATTTTATATCCAGCTACTTCACCGAAGCTGTTTATCAGGCTTAGGAGTTCTCTGGTGGAATTTTTAGGGTCACTTATATATACTATCATATCATCTGCAAAAAGTGATATTTTGACTTCATCTTTTCCAATTTGTATCCCTTTGATCTCCTTTTGTTGTCGAATTGCTCTGGCTAGGACTTCAAGTACAATGTTGAATAGGTATGGAGAAAGTGGACAGCCTTGTCTAGTCCCTGATTTTAGAGGGATTGCTTCAAGCTTCTCACCATTTACTTTGATGTTGGCTACTGGTTTGCTGTAGATTGCTTTTATCATGTTAAGGTATGGGCCTTGAATTCCTGATCTTTCCAAGACTTTTATCATGAATGGGTGTTGGATCTTGTCAAATGCTTTTTCCGCATCTAAGGAGATGACCATGTGGTTTTTGTCTTTGAGTTTGTTTATATACTGGATTACGTTGATGGATTTCCGTATATTGAACCATCCCTGCATCCCTGGGATGAAACCTACTTGGTCAGGATGGATGATTGTTTTGATGTGTTCTTGGATTCGGTTAGCAAGAACTTTATTGAGGATTTTTGCATCAATATTCATAAGGGATATTGGTCTGAAGTTTTCTATCTTTGTTGGGTCTTTTTGTGGTTTAGGTATCAGAGTAATTGTGGCTTCATAGAATGAGTTGGGTAGAGTACCTTCTGTTTCTATTTTGTGGAATAGTTTGTGAAGAACTGGGATTAGATCTTCTTTGAAGGTCTGATAGAACTCTGCACTAAACCCATCTGGTCCTGGGCTTTTTTTAGTTGGGAGACTATTAATGACTGCTTCTATTTCTTTGGGGGATATAGGGCTGTTTAGATCATTAACCTGATCTTGATTCAACTTTGGTACCTGGTATCTGTCTAGGAACTTCTCCATTTCATCCAGGTTCTCCAGTTTTGTTGAGTATAGCCTTTGGTAGAAGGATCTGATGGTGTTTTGGATGTCTTAAGGATCTGTTGTTATGTCTCCTTTTTCATTTCTGATTTTTTTAATTAGGATGCTTTCCCTGTGCCCTCTAGTGAGTCTGGCTAAGGGTTTATCTATCTTGTTGATTTTCTCAAAGAACCAGCTCCTTGATTGGTTGATTCTTTGAATAGTTTTTCTTGTTTCCACTTGGTTGATTTCACCCCTGAGTTTGATTATTTCCTGCCGTCTACTCCTCTTGGGTGAATTTGCTTCCTTTTGTTCTAGTGCTTTTAGGTGTGTTGTCAAGCTGCTAATGTGTGCTCTCTCTAGTTTCCTTTTGGAGGCACTCAGAGCTATGAGTTTTCCTCTTAAAAATGCTTTCATTGCATCCCATAAGTTTGGGTATGTTGTGGCTTCATTTTCATTGAACTCTAAAAAGTCCTTAATTTCTTTCTTTATTCCTTCCTTGACCAAGGTATCATTGAGAAGAGTGTTGTTCAGTTTCCACGTGAAGGTTGGCTTTCTATTATTTATTTTGTTATTGAAGATCAGCCTTAGTCCATGGTGATCTGATAGGATGCATGGGACAATTTCAATATTTTTATATCTGTTGAGGCCTGTTTTGTGACCAATTATGTGGTCAATTTTGGAGAAGGTACCATGAGGTGCTGAGAAGAAGGTATATCCTTTTGTTTTAGGATAGAATGTTCTGTAGATATCTGCCAGATCCATTTGATTCATAATTTCTGTTAGTTTCACTGTGTCCCTGTTTAGTTTCTGTTTCCATGATCTGTCCATTGGTGAAAGTGGTGTGTTGAAGTCTCCCACTATTATTGTATGAGGTGCAATGTGTGCTTTGAGCTTTACTAAAGTTTCTTTAATGAATGTGGCTGCCTTTGTATTTGGAGCATAGATATTCAGGATTGATAGTTCCTCTTGGAGGATTTTACCTTTGATGAGTATGAAGTGTCCCTCCCTGTCTTTTTTAATGACTTTGGGTTGGAAGTCAATCTTATCAGATATTAGAATGGCTACTCCAGCTTGTTTCTTCATGCCATTTGCTTGGAAAATTGTTTTCCAGCCTTTCATTCTGAGGTAGTGTCTATCCTTTTCTCTGAGATGAGTTTCCTGTAAGCAGCAAAATGTTGGGTCTTGTTTGTGTAGCCAGTTTGTTAGTCTATGTCTTTTTATCGGGGAGTTGAGTCCATTGATATTAAGAGATATTAAGGAAAAGTAATTGTTGTTTCCTGTTATTTTTGTTGTTAAAGTTGGCATTCTGTTCTTGTGGCTGTCTTCTTTTAGGTTTGTTTAGGGATTACCTTCTTGTTGTTTCTAGGGCGTGGTTCCTGTCCTTGTATTGGTTTTTTTCTGTTATTATCCTTTGAAGGGCTGGATTCGTGGAGAGATAATGTGTGAATTTGGTTTTGTCGTGGAATACTTTGGTTTCTCCATCTATGTTAATTGAGAGTTTGGCTGGGTATAGTAGCCTGGGCTGGAATTTGTGTTCTTTTAGTGTCTGTATAACATCCGTCCAGGATCTTCTGGCTTTCATAGTCTCTGGTGAAAAGTCTGGTGTAATTCTGATAGGCTTGCCTTTATATGTTACTTGGTCTTTTTCTCTTACTGCTTTTAGTATTCTATCTTTATTTAGAGCATTTGTTGCTCTGATTATTATGTGTCGGGAGGTATTTCTTTTCTGGTCCAGTCTATTTGGAGTTCTGTAGGCTTCTTGTATGTTCATGGGCATCTCTTTCTTTAGATTTGGGAAGTTTTCTTCTATAATTTTGTTGAAGATGTTTGCTGGTCCTTTGAGTTGAAAATCTTCATTCTCATCCACTCCTATTATCCGTAGGTTTGGTCTTCTCATTATGTCCTGTATTTCTTGGATGTTTTGAGTTAGGATCTTTTTGCATTTTACATTTTCCTTGATTGTTGTGCCGATGTTCTCTATGGAATCTTCTGCACCTGAGATTCTCTCTTCCATCTCTTGTATTCTGTTGCTGATGCTCGTATCTATGGTTCCAGATTTCTTTCCTAGGGTTTCTATCTCCAGAGTTGCCTCACTTTGGGTTTTCTTTATTGTGTCTCCTTCCCTTTTTAGGTCTAGTATGGTTTTGTTCATTTCCATCATCTGTTTGGATGTGTTTTCCTGTTTTTCTGTAAGGACTTCTACCTGTTTGATTATGTTATCATTTTTTTCTTTAAGGATTTGTAACTCTTTAGCAGTGTTCTCCTGCAATTCTTTAAGGGATTTTTGTGCTTCCTCTTTATTGTCTTCTGCCTTTTTAGCAGTGTTCTCCTGCATTTCTTTAAGTGTGTTATTAAAGTCCTTCTTGAAGTCCTCTATCATCATCAGGAGATATGCTTTTAAATCCGTGTCTAGCTTTTCCGGTGTGTTGGGGTGCCCTGGACTGGGCGAAGTGGGGGTGCTGGGTTCTGATGATGGTGAGTGGTCTTGGTTTCTGTTAGTAAGATTATTACGTTTACCTTTCGCCATCTGGTAATCTCTGGGGTTAGTTGTTATCGTTGTCACTATTTAAAGATTGGAGCAAAAGCTGTGTTCCACTCACCAGCAGTCTCTAAATCCTGCGGCGGGGGTCGTGGGTAGCTGACAGTACCCCGGTGCTGGTCCAGCCGGAAGAGGCCTGTGGTCCTACTCAGGCCGTTTTTCTGCTTCCCTATCTAATGCAGTCTCAGGTCCCGCGCAATTGGATTGGAGCAGAAGCTGTGCTCCACTCACCAGAAGTCTTAAGATCCTGTGGCGGGTGTGGTGGGTAGCTGGCGAGTGTCAGCAGACCCTGCGCCCCAGCTGCCCCGGTGCTTTTCTGACCGGAAGAGGGTTGTGGCCCTATGTAGGCCTGATTTCTCTCTCCCCAACCAGAGCAGTCTCAGGTCCCGCGTGATTGGACTGGAGCAGAAGCTGTGTTCCACTCACCAGCAGTCCCAAAATCCTGTGGCGGGGGTCGTGGGTAGCTGGCGGGTGTCAGGCAACCCTGTGCTCCCACTACCCCGGCGCTGATCCAGCCGGATGAGGCCTGTGGTCCTACTCAGGCCGGTTTCTGCTTCCCTAACTAATGCAGTCTCAGGTCCCGCGCAATTGGATTGGAGCAGAAGCTGTGTTCCACTCACCAGCAGTCCCAAAATCCTGCGGCGGGGGTCGTGGGTAGCTGGCGGGTGTCAGGCAACCCTGCGCTCCCGCTACCCCGGTGCTGATCTGGCCGGATGAGGCCTGTGGCCCTACTCAGGCCGGTTTCTGCTTCCCTAACTAATGCAGTCTCAGGTCCTGCGCAATTGGATTGGAGCAGAAGCTGTGTTCCACTCACCAGCAGTCCCAAGATCCTGCGGCGGGGGTCGTGGGTAGCTGGCGGGTGTCAGGCAACCCTGCGCTCCTGCTACCCCGGTGCTGATCCAGCCGGATGAGGCCTGTGGTCCTACTCAGGCCGGTTTCTGCTTCCCTAACTAATGCAGTCTCAGGTCCCGCGCAATTGGATTGGAGCAGAAGCTGTGTTCCACTCACCAGCAGTCCCAAAATCCTGCGGGGGGGGGGGGGTGGGGGTCGTGGGTAGCTGGCGGGTGTCAGGCAACCCTGCGCTCCCGCTACCCCGGTGCTGATCTGGCCGGATGAGGCCTGTGGCCCTACTCAGGCCGGTTTCTGCTTCCCTAACTAATGCAGTCTCAGGTCCCGCGCAATTGGATTGGAGCAGAAGCTGTGTTCCACTCACCAGCAGTCCCAAGATCCTGCGGCGGGGGTCGTGGGTAGCTGGCGGGTGTCAGGCAACTCTGCGCTCCTGCTACCCTGGCGCTGATCCAGCCGGATGAGGCCTGTGGTCCTACTCAGGCCGGTTTCTGCTTCCCTAACTAATGCAGTCTCAGGTCCCGCGCAATTGGATTGGAGCAGAAGCTGTGCTCCACTCACCAGAAGTCTTAAGATCCTGTGGCGGGTGTTGTGGGTAGCTGGCGAGTGTCAGCAGACCCTGCGTCCCAGCTGCCCCGGTGGGTGCTTTTCTGACCGGAAGAGGGTTGTGGCCCTATGTAGGCCTGATTTCTCTCTCCCCAACCAGAGCAGTCTCAGGTCCCGCGTGATTGGACTGGAGCAGAAGCTGTGTTCCACTCACCAGCAGTCCCAAAATCCTGTGGCGGGGGTCGTGGGTAGCTGGCGGGTGTCAGGCAACCCTGCGCTCCCGCTACCCTGGTGCTGATCCGGCCGGATGAGGCCTGTGGCCCTACTCAGGCCGGTTTCTGCTTCCCTAACTAATGCAGTCTCAGGTCCCGCGCCCAATGTGAGTTTTTAATTTTCCTTGTTTTTCAGGTTTTCTCGCCATATTCTGGGTCCTTCAATGTGAATTTATAATTTTCTACGTTTTTCAGGTTTTCTTGCCATATTCTGGGTCCGATAGTGTGAATATTTTATTTTCACGTTTTTCAGGGTTTCTCAGCATATTCTAGGTCCTACAGTGTGATTTTCTCATTTCAACGTTTTTCAGGTTTTCTTACCATATTCTGTGTCCGACAGTGTGAATTTTTAATTTTCACGTTATTCAGGGTTTCAGAGCATATTCTGGGTCCTGAAGTGTGATTTCCTCATTTTCCACATCTTTCAAGTTTTTTCGTAATTCTGGGTCCTACAGTGTGATTTTCTCATTTTTCACCTTTTTCAGGTTTTCTTGCCATATTTGGGGTCCTTCACTGTGAGTTTTTAATTTTCTACTTTTTCCAGGGTTTCTCGCCATATTCTGGGTCCGATAGTGTGAATTTTTAATTTTCAAGTTTTTACGGGTTTCTCAGCATATTCTGGGTCCTGCAGTGTGATTTTCTCATTTTCGATGTTTTTCAAGTTTTTTCGCTATTCTGGGTCCTACAGTGTGATTATACTCATTTTCCAACTTTTTCAGGTTTTCTTGCCATATTTGGGTCCTTCAATGTGAATTTTTAATTTTCCACGTTTTCAGTTTTTTTCCTCATATTCTAGGTCCTACAGTGGGATTTTCTCATTTTCACTTTTTTCTGGTTTTCATGAAATATTCCAGGTCCTTCAGTGTGAATTTTAAATTTTCCACGTTTTTCAGTATTTCTCGCCATATTCTGGGTAATACAGTGTGAATTTTTAATTTTCCAATTTTTTCATGGTTTCTCGCCATATTCTGGTCTGACAGTGTGAATTTTTATTTTTCACGTTTTTTCAGGTTTCTCTGCATATTCTGGGTCCTATACTGTGATTTTCTCATTTTCCACATTTATCAGGTTTTCTCGCAATATTTGCGTTCCTTCAGAGTGAGTTTGTAATTTTCTACTTTTTTCAGGGTTTCTGCCTATATTATGGGTCCTACAGCGTGTTTTTTAAATATTCCAAGTTATTCAGGGTTTCTCAGCATATTCTGGGTCCTACAGTGTGATTTTCTCATTTTCCACCTTTTTCAGGGTTAATCGCCATATTTGGGGTCCTTCAGTGTGAGTTTTTAATTTTCTAAATTTTTCAGGTTTTCTGGCCATATTCTGGGTCCTACAGCATGTATTTTTAATTGTCCACGTTTTTCAGGGTTTCTCAGCATATTGTGGGTCCCACCCTGTGATTTTCTCATTTTCCACCTTTTTCAGGTTTTCTCGCTATATTTGGGGTCGTTCAGTGTGAGTTTTTAATTTTCTACTTTTTTCAAAGCTTCTCACCATATTATGGGTCCTACAGCGTCTATTTTTAATTTTCCACCTTTTTCATTGTTTCTCGGCATATTCTGTTTCCTACAGTGTGATTTTCTCATTTTCGATACTTTTCATGTTTTTTCGTAATTCTGGGTCTTACAGAGTGATTTTCTAATTTTCCACCTTTTTCAGGTTTTCTTGCCATATTTGGTGTCCTTCACTGTAGGTTATTATATTTCTACTCTTTTGGGGGTTTCTCGCCATATTCTGGGTCCTACAGACTGCATTTTTAATTTTCCACGTTTTTCAGGTTTTCTTGCCATATTCTGGATCCTACAGTGTGATTTTTCTCATTTAGCACCTATTTCAGGTTTTCTCACCATATTTGGGGTCCTTCAGTGAGAGTTTTTAATTTTCTACTTTTTTCAAAATTTCTCGCCATATTCTGGGTCCTACAGCGTGTATTTTTAATTTTCCCCTTTTTTATTGTTTCTCGGCATATTCTGGGTCCTACAGTGTGATTTTCTCATTTTCGATTTTTTTCATGTTTTTTTCGTAATTCGGTGTCTTACTGTGTGATTTTCTCCTTTTCCACCTTTTTCAGGTTTTCTCGCCATATTTGGGGTGCTTCAGTGTGAGTTTTAAATATTCTACTTTTTTTTCAGGGTTTCTCATCCATATTCTGGGTCTGACAGTGTGAATTTTAAATTTTCGCCTTTTTCAGGGTTTCTCGGCATATTCTGGGTCTTGCAGTGTGATTTTCTCATTTTCCACCTTTTCAGGTTTTTTCGCCATATTTGGGGTCCTTTAGCGTGACTTTTTAATTTTCTACTTTTTTCAGGGTTTCTTTCCATATTCTAGGTCCTACAGCATGTATTTTTAATTTTGCACGTTTTCAGGATTTCTTGGCATATTTTGGGTCCTTCAGTGTGAATTTTTAATTTTCTACTTTTTTCAGGTTTTCTCGCCATATTCTGGGTCCTTCACTGTGAGTTTTTAATTTTCCTCGTGTTTCAGGTTTTCTCGCCATATTTCGGGTCCTTAAGTGTGAATTTTTAATTTTCACTTTTTTCAGTATTTCTCACCATATTCTGGGTCCGATAGTGTGAATTTTTAATTTTCACGTTTTCAGGATTTCTCGGCATATTCTGTGTTGTGCAGTGTGATTATCTCATTTTCCACGTTTTTCAAGTTTTTTCATAATTCTTGGTCCTACAGTGTGATTTTCTCATTTTCCACATTTTTCAGGATTTTTCGGCATATTTGGGGTCCTTCAGTGTTAGTTTTTAATTTTCTACTTTTTTCAGTGTTTCTCGCCATATTCTGGGTACTTCAGTGTGAATTTTTAATTTTCCACGTTTTTCAGGTTTTTTTTTTTTGTGTCATATTCTGGGTCCAACAGTGTGATTTTCTCATTTTCTGCCTTTTTTAGGTTTTCTCAGGATATTCTGCGACCTACAGTGTGATTTTTTATTTTTCCACGTTTTCAAGGTTTCTTGCCATATTCTGGTACTACAGTGTGAAGTTTTAATTTTCCACGTTTTTCAGTGTTTCTCGCCATATTCGGGGTCCTTCAGTGTGAATTTTGAATTTTCAACTTTTTTCAGGTTTTCTCGCCATATTCTAGGTCCTTCAGTGTGAATTTTTAATTTTCATGTTTTTCAGGGTTTCTGGTCCAATAGTGTGAATTCTTAAATTACACATTTTTCAGGATTTCTAGGCATTTTCTGGGTCCTGTAGTGTGATTTTCTCATTTTCCACGTTTTTCAAGTTTTTTTTTTATTCTGTGTCCTTCAGTGTGATTTTCTCATTTTCCACCTTTTTCAGGTTTTCTGGCCATATTTGGTGTCCTTCTGAGTGAGTTTTTAATTTTCTACTTTTTTCAAAGTTTCTGGCCATATTCTGGGTCCTACAGCGTGTATTTTTAATTTTCCAAGTTTTTCATGGTTTCTTGGCATATTCTGGGTCCTACAGTGTGATTTTCTCATTTTTGATGTTTTTCATATTTTTTGTAATTCTGGGTCCTACAGTGTGATTTTCTCATTTTCGACCTTTTTCAGGTTTTCTCGCCATATTTGGACTCCTTCACTGTGAGTTTTTAATTTTCTATTTTTTTCAGGGTTTCTCGCCATATTCTGGGTCCAATAGTGTGAATTTTTAATTTTCACTTTTTTCAGAGTTTCTCAGCATATTCTAGGTCCTGCAGTGTGATTTTCTCATTTTCCACCTTTTTCAGGTTTTCTTGCCATATTCCGGGTTCTTTTGTGTGAATTTTTTATTTTCTACGTTTTTCAGGTTTTTTCGTCATATTCAGGGTCCTACAGTGTGATTTTCTCATTTCCACGTTTTTCAGGTTTTCTTGCCATATTCCAGGTCCTTCAGTGTGAATTTTTAATTTTCTACTTTGTTCAGGTTTTCTTGCCATATTCTGGGTCCTTCAGTGTGAATTTTTAATTTTCCTTGTTTTTCAAGTTTTCTCAGCATATTCTGGGTCCTGCAGTGTTATTTTCTCATTTTCAAGTTTTTCAAGTTTTTTCGTAATTCTGGCTCCTACAGTGTGATTTTCTCATTTCCATGTTTTTCAGGTTTTCTTGCCATATTCAAGGTCCTTCAGTGTGAATTTTTAATTTTCCACGTTTTTCAGTATTTCTCGCCATATTCTGGGTTTAAAGTGTGATTTTCTCATTTTCCACTTTTTTCATGGTTTCTTGCCATATTCTGGGTCCGACAGTGTGAATTTTTAATTTTCACGTTTTTCAGGGTTTCTTGGCATATTCTGGGTCCTGCAGTGTGATTTTCTCATTTTCCACGTTTTTCAAATTTTTTCATAATTGTGTCCTACAGTGTGATTTTCTCGTTTTCTGCCTTTTTCAGTTTTTCTTGGAATATTCTGCGACCTACAGTGTGATTTTTTAATTTTCCACGTTTTCAAGGTTTCTTGCCATATTCTGGTCCTACAATGTGAAGTTTTAATCCCACGTTTTTCAGTGTTTCTGGCCATATTCGGGGTCCTTCAGTGTGAATTTTGAATTTTCAACTTTTTTCAGGTTTTCTCGTCATATTCCAGGTCCTTCAGTGTGAATTTTTAATTTTCATGTTTTTTCAGGGTTTCTTGCCATATATTGGGTCCAATAGTGTGATTTCTTAAATTTCACGTTTTTCAGGATTTCTAGGCATATTCTGGGTCCTGCAGTGTGATTTTCTCATTTTCCACCTTTTTCAGGTTTTCTCAATATATTTGGGCTCCTTCACTGTTAGTTTTTAATTTTCAACTTTTTTCAGGGTTTCTCGCTATATTCTGGGTCCTACCGAGTGTTTTTTAATTTTCCACGTTTTTCAGATTTTCTTGCCATATTCTGGGTCCTACAGTGTGATTTTCTCACTGAAGACGTTTCTCAAGGTTTTTTGCAATTCTGGGTCCTACAGTGTGATTATTCCCATTTTCCACCTTTTTCAGGTTTTTCTCGCCATATTTGGTGTCCCTCACTGTGAGTTTTTAATTTTCTACATTTTCCAGGATTTATCGCCATATTGTGGGTTCTTCAGTGTGAGTTTTTATTTCCTCATTTTTCAGGTTTTATCGCCATATTCTTTATCTTTCAGTTTGAATTTTTAATTTTCCACGTTTTTCAGGGTTTCTCGCCATATTCTGGGTCCGATAGTGTGAATTTTTAATTTTCACGTTTTTCAGGGTTTCTCTGAATATTCTGGGTCCTGTAGTGTGATTTTCTAATTTTCCACATTTTTCAAGTTTTTTCGTTATTCTGTGTCCTACAGTGTGACTTTCTCATTTTCCACCTTTTTCAGGTTTTCTCACCATATTTGGTGTCCTTCAGAGTGAGTTTTTAATTTTCTATTTTTTTTTAAGGTTTCTTGCCATATTCTGGGTCCGATAGAGTGAATTTTTAATTTTCACTTTTTTCAGAGTTTCTCAGCATATTCTGGGTCCTTCAGTGTGAATTTTTAATTTTCCACGTTTTTCAGGTTTTTTCGTCATATTCAGGGTCCTACAGTGTGATTTTCTCATTTCCACGTTTTTCTGGTTTCTTGCCATATTCCAGGTCCTTCAGTGTGAATTTTTAATTTTCTACTTTGTTCAGGTTTTCTTGCCATATTTTGGGTCCTTCAGTGTGAATTTTTAATTGTCCGTGTTTTTCAAGTTTTCTTAGCATATTCTGGGTCCTGCAGTGTTATTTTCTCATTTTCCACGTTTTTCAAATTTTTTCGTAATTCTGGCTCCTACAGTGTGATTTTCTCATTTCCACGTTTTTCAGGTTTTCTTGCCATATCCCAGGTCCTTCAGTGTGAATTTTTAATTTTCCACGTTTTTCAGTATTTCTCGCCATATTCTGGGTTTAAAGTGTGATTTTCTCATTTTCCACTTTTTTCATGGTTTCTTGCCATATTCTGGGTCTGACAGTGTGAATTTTTAATTTTCACATTTCTCAGGGTTTCTCTTCATATTCTGGGTCCTGCAGTGTGATTTTCTCATTTTCCACGTTTTTCAAATTTCTTCATAATTCTGTGTCCTACAGTGTGATTTTCTCATTTTCTGCCTTTTTCAGGTTTTCTTGGAATATTCTGCGACCTACAGTGTGATTTTTAAATTATCCACGTTTTCAAGGTTTCTTGCCATATTCGGGGTCCTTCAGTGTGAATTTTGAATTTTCAACTTTTTTCCAGGTTTTGTCGCCATATTCCAGGTCCTTAAGTGTGAATTTTTAATTTTCATGTTTTTCAGAGTTTCTCTCCATATATTGGGTCCAATAGTGTGAATTTTTAAATTTCACATTTTTTCAGGATTTCTAGGCATATTCTGGGTCCTGCAGTGTGATTTTCTCATTTTCCACCTTTTTCAGGTTTTCTTGCTATATTTGGGCTCCTTCACTGTGAGTTTTCAATTTTCAAATTTTCAGGGTTTCTCGCTATATTCTGTGTCCTACCAAGTGTATTTTTTAATTTTCCACGTTTTTCAGATTTTCTTGCCATATTCTGGGTCCTACAGTGTGATTTTCTCATTGAAGACGTTTCTCAAGGTTTTTCGCAATTCTGGGTCCTACAGTGTGATTATTCTCATTTTCCACCTTTTTCAGGTTTTCTTGCCATATTTGGTGTCCCTCACTGTGAGTTTTTAATTTTCTACTTTTTCCAGGGTTTATCGCCAGATTGTGGGTTCTTCAGTGTGAGTTTTTATTTCCTCAATTTTCAGGTTTTATCGCCATATTCTTTGTCCGTCAGTTTGAATTTTTATTTTTCCAGGTTTTTCAGGGTTTCTTGCCATATTCTGGGTCCTATAGTGTGAATTTTTAATTTTCACGTTTTTCAGGGTTTCTCGGGATATTCTGGGTCCTACAGTGTGATTTTCTCATTTTCCACCTTTTTCAAGTTTTCTCACCATATTTGGTGTCCTTCAGAGTGAGTTTTTAGTTTTCTACTTTTTTCAAAGTTTCTCGACATATTCTGGGTCCTACAGCGTGTATTTTTAATTTTCCACGATATTCAGGATTTCTCGGCATATTCTGGGTCCTACAGTGTGATTTTCTCATTTTCGATGTTTTTCATGTTTTTTGTAATTCTGCGTCCTACAGTGTGATTTTCTATTTTCGACCAATTTCAGGTTTTCTCGGCATACTTGGGCTCCTTCACTGTGAGTTTTTAATTTTCTATTTTTTTTTCAGGGTTTCTCGCCATATTCTGGATCCGATAGTTTGAATTTTTAATTTTCACTTTTTTCAGAGTTTCTCAGCATATTCTGAGTCCTGCAGTGTGAATTTCTCATTTTCCACCTTTTTCAGGTTTTTTCACCATATTCCGGGTTCTTCAGTGTGAATTTTTAATTTTCCACGTTTTTCAGGTTTTTTCGTCATATTCAGGGTCCTACAGTGTGATTTTCTCATTTCCACGTTTTTCAGGTTTTCTTGCCATATTCCAGGTCCTTCAGTGTGAATTTTTAATTTTCTACTTTGTTCAGGTTTTCTTGCCATATTCTGGGTCCTTCAGTGTGAATTTTTAATTTTCCTTGTTTTTCAAGTTTTCTCTGCATATTCTGGGTCCTGCAATGTTATTTTCTCATTTTCCACGTTTTTCAAGTTTTTTTGTAATTATGGCTCCTACAGTGTGATTTTCTCATTTCCACGTTTTTCAGGTTTTCTTGCCATATTCCAGGTACTTCAGTGTGAATTTTTAATTTTCCACGTATTTCAGTATTTTCGCCATATTCTGGGTTTAAAGTGTGATTTTCTCATTTTCAACTTTTTTCATGGTTTCTTGCCATATTCTGGTTCCAAAAGTGTGAATTTTTAATTTTCACGTTTTTCAGGGTTTCTCGGCATATTCGGGGTCCTGTAGTGTGATTTTCTCATTTTCCACGTTTTGCAAGTTTTTTTTCATAATTCTGTGTCCTACAGTGTGATTTTCTCATTTTCCATGTTTTTCATGTTTTCTCGCCATACTCGGGGTCCTGCACTGTGAGTGTTTAATTTTCTACTTTTTTCAGGGTTTCTTGCCATATTCTGCATCCTACAGCATGTATTTTTAATTTTCCACGATTTTCAGGATTTCTCGGCATATTCTGGGTCCTACAGTGTGATTTTTCTCATTTTCGACGTTTTTCATTTTTTTCCCAATTCTGGGTCCTACAGTGTGATTATTCTCATTTTCCACCTTTTTCAGGTTTTCTAACCATATTCAGGGTCCTTCAGTGAGAGTTTTTAATTTTCTACTTTTTTGTGGGTTTCTTGCCATATTCTGGGTACTACAGAGTGTATTTTTAATTTTCCATGTTTCTCAGGGTTTCTCGCCATATTCTGGGTCCTACAGTGTGATTTTTCTCATTTATTTCGGTTTTTAATTATTTTCGCAAATCTGGGTCCTACAGTGTGATTATTCTCATTTTCAACCATTTTCAGGTTTTCTCGCCATATTCCGGGTCCTTCAGCGTGAATTTTTAATTTTCACGTTTTTCATTATTTCTCAACATATTCTGGGTCAGATAGTGTGAATTTTTAATTTTCACGTTTTCAGGATTTCTCGGCATATTCTGGGTCCTGAAGTGTGATTTTTTTTTCATTTTCCACGTTTTTCATTTTTTTCGTAATTCTTGTCCCTACAGTGTGATTTTCCAAGTTTCCACCTTTTTCAGGATTTCTCGGCATATTTGGGGTCCTTCATTGTGAGTTTTTAAATTTTCTACTTTTTTCAGTGTTTCTCGCCATATTCTGAATACTTCAGTGTGAATTTTTAATTTTCCATGTTTTTCAGGTTGTTTTGTCATATTCTGGGTCCAACAGTGTGATTTTCTCATTTTCCGCCTCTTTCAGGTTTTCTCGGAATATTCTGTGACCTACAGTGTGATTTTTTAATTTTCCACGTTTTCAAGGTTTCTTGCCATATTCTGGTCCTACAGTGTGAAGTTTTAATTTTCCATGTTTTTCAGGGTTTCTCGCCATATTCGGGGTCCTTCAGTGTGAATTTTGAATTTTCAACTTTTTTCAGGTTTTCTTGCCATTTTCCAGGTCTTTAAATGTGAATTTTTAATTTTCATGTTTTTCAGAGTTTCTCGCCATATATTGGGTCCAATAGTGTGAATTCTTAAATTTCACGTTTTTTCAGGATTTCTAGGCATATTCTGGGTCCTGCAGTATGATTTTCTTATTTTCCACCTTTTTCAGGTTTTCTCGCTATATTTGGGCTCCTTCACTGTGAGTTTTTAATTTTCAACTTTTTTCAGGGTTTCTCGCTATATTCTGGGTCCTACCTAGTGTATTTTTAATTTTCCACGTTTTTCAGATTTTCTTGCCAAATTCTGGGTCCTATAGTGTGATTTTCTCATTGAAGACGTTTCTCAAGGTTTTTCGCAATTCTGGTTCCTACAGTGTGATTATTCCAATTTTCCACCTTTTTCAGGTTTTCTAGCCATATTTGGTGTCCCTCACTGTGAGTTTTTAATTTTCTACTTTTTCCAGGGTTGATTGCCATATTGTGGGTTCTTCAGTGTGAGTTTTTATTTCCTCATTTTTCAGGTTTTATCTCCATATTCTTTGTCCTTCAGTTTGAATTTTTAATTTTCCATGTTTTTCAGGGTTTCTTGCCATATTCCGGGTCCTATAGTGTGAATTTTTAATTTTCACGTTTTTCAGGGTTTCTCAGGATATTCTGGGTCCTGCAGTGTGATTTTCTCATTTTCCACGTTTTTCAAGTTTTTTCGTTATTCTGTGTCCTACAATGTGATTTTCTCATTTTCCACCTTTTTCAGGTTTTCTCGCCATATTTGGTGTCCTTCAGAGTGAGTTTTTAATTTTCTACTTTTTTCAAAGTTTCTCGCCATATTCTGGGTCCGCTAGTGTGAATTTTTAATTTTCACTTTTTTCAGAGTTTCTCTGGGTCCTGCAGTGTGATTATCTCATTTTCCACCTTTTTCAGGTTTTCTAGCCATATTCCGGGTTCTTCAGTGTGAATTTTTAATTTTCCACGTTTTTCAGGTTTTTTCATAATATTCAGGGTCCTACAGTGTGATTTTCTCATTTCTACGTTTTTCAGGTTTTCTTGCCATATTCCAGGTCCTTCAGTGTGAATTTTTAATTTTCTACTTTTTTCAGGTTTTCTTGCCATATTCTGGGTCCTTCAGTGTGAATTTTTAATTTTCCTTGTTTTTCAAGTTTTCTCAGCATATTCTGGGTCCTGCAGTGTTATTTTCTCCTTTTCTACGTTTTTCAAGTTTTTTCGTAATTCTGGCTCCTACAGTGTGATTTATTCATTTTCCACCTTTTTCAGGTTTTCTAGCCATATTTGGGCTCCTTCACTGTGAGTTTTTTATTTTCTACTTTTTTTTTCAGGGTTTCTCACCATATTCTGGGTCCGATAGTGTGAATTTTTAAATTTCACGTTTTTTAGGATTTCTCTAAATATTCTTGGTCCTGCAGTGTGATTTTCTCATTTTCCACTTTTTTCAAGTTTTTTCCTAATTCTGGTTCATACTGTGTGATTTTCTTATTTTCCATCTTTTTCGGGTTTTTTTCGCCATATTTGGGGTCCTGCAGTGTGAGTTTTTACTTTTCTACTTTTTTCAGGGTTTCTCGCCATATTCTGGGACCTACAGCGTGTACTATAATTTTCCACGTTTTTCAGAGTTTCTCGGCATATTCTGGATCCTACAGTGTGATTATTGTCATTTTCCACCTTTTTCATGTTTTCTCGCCATATTTGGGGTCCTTCAGTGTGAGTTTTTAATTTTCTACTTTTTTGAGGGTTTCTTGCCATATTCTGGGTCCTACAGTGTGATTTTCTCATTTTCGATATTTTTCATGGTTTTTCGCTATTCTGGGTCCTACAGTGTGATTATTCTCATTTTCCACCTCTTTCAGGTATTCTCGCCATATTCGGGGTCCTTCATTGTGAGTTTTTAATTTTCTACTTTGTTGAGGGTTTCTTGCCATGTTCTCAGTGCTACAGAGTGTATTTTTAATTTTCTACGTTTCTCAGGGTTTCTGGCCATATTCTGGGTCCTAAAATGTGATTTTCTCATTTAAGACGTTTTCAAGTATTTTCGCAATTCTGGGTCCTACACTGTGATTATTCTAATTTTCCACATTTTTCAGGTTTTCTTGCCATATTTGGGGTCCTTCAGTGTGAGTTTTTAATTTTCTACTTTTTTGAGGGTTTCTTGCCATATTCTGGGTACTACAGAGTGTATTATTAATTTTCCACGTTACTCAGGGTTTCTTGCCATATTCTAGGTCCTATAGTGTGATTTTCTCATTTACGACGTTTCTCAAGGTTTTTTTTTTTTTGCAATTCTGGGTCCTACACTGTGATTATTCTCATTTTCCACCTTTTCAGGTTTTCTCGCCATATTCCGGGTACTTCAGTGTGAATTTTTAGTTTTCTACTTTTTTCAGGGTTTCTTGCCATATTCTGGGTACTACAGAATGTATTATTAATTTTCCACGTTACTCAGGGTTTCTTGCCATATTCTAGGTCCTATAGTGTGATTTTCTCATTTACGACGTTTCTCAAGGTTTTTTTTTTTGCAATTCTGGGTCCTACACTGTGATTATTCTCATTTTCCACCTTTTCAGGTTTTCTCGCCATATTCCGGGTACTTCAGTGTGAATTTTTAGTTTTCTACTTTTTTCAGGGTTTCTCGCCATATTCCGGGTCCTTCAGTTGAATTTTTAATTTTCACGTTTTTCAGGGTTTCTCACCATATTCTGGGTCCGATAATGTGAATTTTTAATTTTCACGTTTTTCAGGATTTCTCGGCATATTCTGGGTCCTGCTGTGTGAATTTTTAATTTTCACGTTTTTCAGAATTTCTCTAAATATTCTTGGTCCTGCAGTGTGATTTTATCATTTTCCACTTTTTTCAAGTTTTTTTTTTTTGTAATTCTGGGTCATACTGTGTGATTTTCTCATTTTCCACCTTTTTCGGGTTTTCTTGCCATATTTGGGGTCCTTCAGTGTGAGTTTTTATTTTTCTAATTTTTTCAGGGTTTCTTGCAATATTCTGGCTCCAAAAAGCGTAGTTTTATTTTTTCACATTTTTCAAGGTTTCTCGGAATATTCTGGCTCCTACAGTGTGATTTTCCCATTTCCTCGTTTTTCAGGTTTTCTTGCCATATTCCAGGTCCTTCAGTGTGAATTTTTAATTTTCCACGTTTTTCAGTATTTCTCGCCATATTCTGGGCAATACGGTGTGATTTTCTCATTTTCCACTTGTTTCATGGTTTCTCGCCATATTCTGGGTTTAAAGTGTTATTTTCTCATTTTCCACTTTTTTCATGGTTTCTTGCCATATCCCGGGTCCTTCAGTGTGAATTTTTAATTTTCCACGTTTTTCAGTATGTCTCGCCATATTCTGGGTAATACAGTGTGAATTTTTAATTTTCCACTTCTTTCATGGTTTCTCGCCATATTATGTGTCTGACAGTGTGAATTTTTAATTTTCATGATTTTCAGGGTTTCTCGGCATATTCTGGGTCCTGCAGTATGATTTTCTCATTTTCCACGTTTTTCAATTTTTTTCGTAATTCTGGGTCCTACAATGTGATTTTCTCATTTTCCACCTTTTTCAACCTTTCAGACCATTTTTCGGGTCCTTCAGTGTGAGTTTGTAATTTTCTACTTTTTTCAGGGTTTCTCGCCGTATTCTGGGTCCTAAACGTTGTATTTTTAATTTTTCACGTTTTCAGGGTTTCTTGGCATATTCTGGGTCCTACAGTGTGATTTTCTCATTTTCGATATTTTCAAGTTTTTTCGTAATTCTGGGTCCTACAGTGTGATTTTCTCATTTTCCACCTTTTTCAGGTTTTCTCGCCATAATTGGGGTTCTTCAGTGTCAGTTTGTAATTTTCTACTTTTTTCAGGGTTTCTTGTCATATTTGGGGTCCTTCAGTGTGAGTTTTTAATTTTCTACTCTTTCAGGGTTTCTTGCCATGTTCTGGGTCCTACAGTGTGTATTTTTCATTTTCCACGTTTTTCAGATTTTCTCGCAATATTCTGGGTTCTTCAGTGTGAATTTTTAATTTTTCACGTTTTACAGCTTTTTTCTTCTGGGTCCTACACTGTGATTTTTCTCATTTCCACGTTTTTCAGGTTTTCTTGCCATATTCCAGGTCCTTCAGTGTTAATTTTTAATTTTCCACGTTTTCAGGGTTTCTTGGCATATGCTGTGTCCTGCACTGTGAATTTTAATTATCCACTTTTTTCATGGTTTCTCGCCATATTCTGTGTCCAACAGTGTGAATTTTTAATTTTCACGTTTTTCAGTGTTTCTCGAAATATTCTGGGCCCTGCATGTGATTTTCTCATTTTCCACATTTTTCAATTTTTTTCGTAATTCTGGGTCCTACAGTGTGATTTTCTCATTTTCCACCTTTTTCAGGTTTTCTCGCCATGTTTGGGCTCCTTCACTGTGAGTTTTTAATTTTGTACATTTTTATTAATTGTTTCTCGCCATATTCTGGGTCCGTTAGTGTGAATTTTTAATTTTCACGTTTTTCACATTTTCTCGGCATATTCTGGGTGCTGCAGTGGGATTTTCTCATTTTCCACCTTTTGGAGGGTTTCTCACCATATTTGGGGTCCTACAGTGTGAGTTTGTAATTTTCAACCTTTTTCAGGGTTTCTTGGCATATTCTGGGTCATACAGCATGTATTTTTAATTTTCCACGTTTTCAGGGTTTCTGGGCATAATCTGGGTCCTACACTGTGATTATTCTCATTTTCCACCTTTTTCAGGTTGTCTTGCCATATTCGGGGTCCTTCAGTGTGAATTTTTAATTTTCTACTTTTTTCAGGTTTTCTCGCCATATTCTGGGTCCTACAGCATGTATTTTTAATTTTCCAGGTTTTCAGGGTTTCTGGGCATAATCTGGGTCCTACAGTGTGATTATTCTCATTTTCCACCTTTTTCAGTTTTTCTCATCATATTCGGGGTCCTTCAGTGTGAATTTTTAATTTTCTACTTTTTTCAGGTTTTCTCGCCATATTCTGGGTCCTACAGCATGTACTTTTAATTTTCCACGTTTTCAGGGTTTCTGGTCATAATCTGGGTCCTACAGTGTGATTATTCTCATTTTCCACCTTTTCAGGTTTTCTCACCATATTCGGGGTCTTTCAGTGTGAATTTTTAATTTTGTAATTTTTCAGGTTTTTTTTTTTTTGTCATATTCTGGGTCCTACAGTTTGATTTTCTCATTTCCACGTTTTTCAGGTTTTCTTGCCTTATTCTGGTTCCTACCATGTGAGTTTTGAATTTTCCTCGTTTTTCAGGTTTCCTGGCCATATCCCAGGTCCTTCAGTGTGAATTTTTAATTTTCCACGTTTTTCAGTATGTCTCGCCATATTCTGGGTAATACAGTGTGAATTTTTAATTTTCCACTTCTTTCATGGTTTCTCGCCATATTATGTGTCTGACAGTGTGAATTTTTAATTTTCATGATTTTCAGGGTTTCTCGGCATATTCTGGGTCCTGCAGTATGATTTTCTCATTTTCCACGTTTTTCAATTTTTTTCGTAATTCTGGGTCCTACAGTGTGATTTTCTCATTTTCCACCTTTTTCAACCTTTCAGACCATTTTTCGGGTCCTTCAGTGTGAGTTTGTAATTTTCTACTTTTTTCAGGGTTTCTCGCCGTATTCTGGGTCCTAAACGTTGTATTTTTAATTTTTCACGTTTTCAGGGTTTCTTGGCATATTCTGGGTCCTACAGTGTGATTTTCTCATTTTCGATATTTTCAAGTTTTTTCGTAATTCTGGGTCCTACAGTGTGATTTTCTCATTTTCCACCTTTTTCAGTTTTTCTCATCATATTCGGGGTCTTTCAGTGTGAATTTTTAATTTTCTACTCTTTTCAGGTTTTCTCGCCATATTCTGTGTCCTTCAGTGTTAGTTTTTTATCTTCCTCGTTTTTCAGGTTTTTCGCCATATTCCGGGTCCTTCCGTGTGATATTTTAATATTTTACCTTTTTCAGGTTTTTTTCGTCATATTCTGGGTCCTACTGTGTGATTTTCTCATTTCCATGTATTTCAGGGTCTCTTGCCGTATTCCAGGTCCTGTCGTATTCCAGGTCCTTCAGTGTGAATTTTTTTCCACGGTTTTCAGTATTTCTCTCCATATCTCGGTAATAAAGTGTGAATTTTTAATTGTCCAGTCTTTTCATGGTTTTTCACCATATTCTGTGTCCAACAGTGTGAATTTTTAATTTTCAGGTTTTTCATGGTTGTTCAGCATATTCTGGTTTCTGCAGTGTGATTTTCTCATTTTCCACGTTTTTCAAGTTTTTTCATATTTCTGGGTCCTACAATTGTGATTTTCTCATTTTCGATGTTTTTCATGTTTTTGTAATTCTGGGTAATACATTGTGTTTATTCTCATTTTCTACCCATTTCATGTTTTCTGGCCATATTAGGGGTCCTTCAGTGTGAGTTTTTAATTTTCTACTTTTTTGAGGGTTTCTTGCCATATTCTGGGTGCTACAGAGTGTATTTTTTATTTTCCACATTTCTCAGGATTTCTCCCCATATTCTGGGTCCTACAGTGTGATTTTTCTCATTTTCGATTTTTTTCATGTTTTTTCGTAATTCTGGGTAATACAGTGTGATTATTTTCACTTTCCACCTTTTTCTGTTTTTCTCGCCATATACGGGGTCCTTCAGTGTGAGTTTTTAATTTTCTACTTTTTTGAGGGTTTTTTGCCATATTCTGGGTGCTACAGAGTGTATTTTTAATTTTCCACATTTCTCAGGGTTTCTTGCCATATTCTGTGTCCTACAGTGTGATTTTCTCATTTTTGACGTTTTTCAAGTTTTTTCACAATTCTGGGTCCTACAGGGTGATTATTCTCATTTTCCAGCTTTTTCAGATTTTCTCACTATATTTGGGGTCCTTCAGTGTGATTTTTTAAATTTTCCTCGTTTTTCAGGTTTTATCGCCATATTCCAAGTCCTTCAGTGTGAATTTTTAATTTTCTAGTTTTTTCAGGTTCTCTTGCCATATTTGGGGTCCTTCAGTGTGAGTTTTTAATTTTCTAATTTTTCAGGGTTTCTCGACATATTCTGTGTCCTACAGCGTGTATTTTTCATTTTCCACGAGTTTCAGTTTTTTTTGTCATATTCTGGGTCCTAAATTGTGATTTTCTCATTTCCACGTTTTTCAGGTTATCTTACTGTATTCCAGGTCCTTCAGTGTGAATTTTTAATTTTCACGTTTTTCAGGGTTTCTCGGCATATTTTGGGTCCTACAGCGTGCATTTTAATTTTCCACGTTTTCCAGTTTTTTTCGTCATATTCTGGGTCCTACAGTGTGATTTTCTCATTTTCGACATTTTTCATGGTTTGTTTTTTTTTTTTTTCCATTCTGTGTCCTACAGTGTGATTATTCTCATTTTCCACCTTTTCAGGTTTTCTCACCATATTCTGGGTCTTTCAGTGTGAATTTTTAATTTTGTAATTTTTTCAGGTTTTTCTTTGTCATATTCTGGGTCCTACAGTTTGATTTTCTCATTTCCACGTTTTTCAGGTTTTCTTGCCTTATTCTGGTTCCTACTATGTGAGTTTTGAATTTTCCTCGTTTTTCAGGTTTCCTGGCCATATCCCGGGTCCTTCAGTGTGAATTTTTAATTTTCTACTTTTTTCAGGTTTTCTCTCCATATTCTGGGTCCTACAGCATGTATTTTTAATTTTCCAGGTTTTCAGGGTTTCTGGACATAATCTGGGTCCTACAGTGTGATTATTCTCATTTTCCACCTTTTTCAGGTTTTCTCGCCATATTCGGGGTCCTTCAGTGTGAATTTTTAATTTTCTACTTTTTTCAGGTTTTCTCGCCATATTCTGGGTCCTACAGCATGTATTTTTAATTTTCCACATTTTCAGGGTTTCTGGGCATAATCTGGGTCCTACAGTGTGATTATTCTCATTTTCCACCTTTTTCAGGTTTTCTCATCATATTCTGGGTCTTTCAGTGTGAATTTTTAATTTTCTACTCTTTTCAGGTTTTCTCGCCATATTCTGTGTCCTTCAGTGTTAGTTTTTTATCTTCCTCGTTTTTCAGGTTTTTCGCCATATTCCGGGTCCTTCCGTGTGATATTTTAATATTTTACCTTTTTCAGGTTTTTTCGTCATATTCTGGGTCCTACTGTGTGATTTTCTCATTTCCATGTATTTCAGGGTCTCTTGCCCTATTCCAGGTCCTGTCGTATTCCAGGTCCTTCAGTGTGAATTTTTTTCCACGGTTTTCAGTATTTCTCTCCATATCTCGGTAATAAAGTGTGAATTTTTAATTATCCAGTCTTTTCATGGTTTCTCACCATATTCTGTGTCCAACAGTGTGAATTTTTAATTTTCAGGTTTTTCATGGTTGTTCAGCATATTCTGGTTTCTGCAGTGTGATTTTCTCATTTTCCACGTTTTTCAAGTTTTTTCATATTTTTGGGTCCTACAAGTGTGATTTTCTCATATTCGATGTTTTCCATGTTTTTGTAATTCTGGGTAATACATTGTGTTTATTCTCATTTTCTACCTTTTTCATGTTTTCTCACCATATTCGGGGTCCTTCAGTGTGAGTTTTTAATTTTCTACTTTTTTGAGGGTTTCTTGCCATATTCTGTGTGCTACCGAGTGTATTTTTTATTTTCCACGTTTCTCAGGATTTCTCCCCATATTCTGGGTCCTACAGTGTGATTTTCTCATTTTCGATTTTTTTCATGTTTTTTCGTAATTCTGGGTAATACAGTGTGATTATTTTCACTTTCCACCTTTTTCTGTTTTTCTCGCCATATTCGGGGTCCTTCAGTGTGAGTTTTTAATTTTCTACTTTTTTGAGGGTTTTTTGCCATATTCTGGGTGCTACAGAGTATATTTTTAATTTTCCACATTTCTCAGGGTTTCTTGCCATATTCTGTGTCCTACAGTGTGATTTTCTCATTTTCGACGTTTTTCAAGTTTTTTCACAATTCTGGGTCCTACAGTGTGATTATTCTCATTTTCCAGCTTTTTCAGATTTTCTCACTATATTTGGGGTCCTTCAGTGTGATTTTTTAATTTTCCTCGTTTTTCAGGTTTTATTGCCATCTTCCAAGTCCTTCAGTGTGAATTTTTAATTTTCTAGTTTTTTCAGGTTCTCTCGCCATATTTGGGGTCCTTCAGTGTGAGTTTTTAATTTTCTAATTTTTCAGGGTTTCTCGACATATTCTGTGTCCTACAGAGTGTATTTTTCATTTTCCACGTGTTTCAGTTTTTTTCGTCATATTCTGGGTCCTAAATTGTGATTTTCTCATTTCCACGTTTTTCAGGTTATCTTACTGTATTCCAAGTCCTTCAGTGTGAATTTTAATTTTCACGTTTTTCAGGGTTTCTCGGCATATTTTGGGTCCTACAGCGTGCATTTTTAATTTTCCACGTTTTCCAGGTTTTTTCGTCAATATGGGTCCTACAGTGTGATTTTCTCGTTTTCAACATTTTTCAAGTTTTTTTTTTTTTTTTTGCCATTCTGTGTCCTACAGTGTGATTATTCTCATTTTCCACCTTTTCAGGTTTTCTCACCATATTCGGGGTCTTTCAGTGTGAATTTTTAATTTTGTAATTTTTTCAGGTTTTTTTTTTTTGTCATATTCTGGGTCCTACAGTTTGATTTTCTCATTTCCACGTTTTTCAGGTTTTCTTGCCTTATTCTGGTTCCTACCATGTGAGTTTTGAATTTTCCTCGTTTTTCAGGTTTCCTGGCCATATTCCGGGTCCTTCAGTGTGAATTTTTAATTTTCCACGTTTTTCAGTATGTCTCGCCATATTCTGGGCAATACAGTGTGAATTTTTAATTTTCCACTTCTTTCATGGTTTCTCGCCATATTATGTGTCTGACAGTGTGAATTTTTAATTTTCATGATTTTCAGGGTTTCTCGGCATATTCTGGGTCCTGCAGTATGATTTTCTCATTTTCCACGTTTTTCAATTTTTTTCGTAATTCTGGGTCCTACAGTGTGATTTTCTCATTTTCCACCTTTTTCAACCTTTCAGACCATTTTTCGGGTCCTTCAGTGTGAGTTTGTAATTTTCTACTTTTTTCAGGGTTTCTCGCCGTATTCTGGGTCCTAAACGTTGTATTTTTAATTTTTCACGTTTTCAGGGTTTCTTGGCATATTCTGGGTCCTACAGTGTGATTTTCTCATTTTCGATATTTTCAAGTTTTTTCGTAATTCTGGGTCCTACAGTGTGATTTTCTCATTTTCCACCTTTTTCAGGTTTTCTCGCCATAATTGGGGTTCTTCAGTGTCAGTTTGTAATTTTCTACTTTTTTCAGGGTTTCTTGCCATATTTGGGGTCCTTCAGTGTGAGTTTTTAATTTTCTACTCTTTCAGGGTTTCTTGCCATGTTCTGGGTCCTACAGTGTGTATTTTTCATTTTCCACGTTTTTCAGATTTTCTCGCAATATTCTGGGTTCTTCAGTGTGAATTTTTAATTTTTCACGTTTTACAGCTTTTTTCTTCTGGGTCCTACACTGTGATTTTTCTCATTTCCACGTTTTTCAGGTTTTCTTGCCATATTCCAGGTCCTTCAGTGTTAATTTTTAATTTTCCACGTTTTCAGGGTTTATTGGCATATGCTGTGTCCTGCAGTGTGAATTTTAATTATCCACTTTTTTCATGGTTTCTCGCCATATTCTGTGTCCAACAGTGTGAATTTTTAATTTTCACGTTTTTCAGTGTTTCTCGAAATATTCTGGGCCCTGCATGTGATTTTCTCATTTTCCACATTTTTTCAATTTTTTTCGTAATTCTGGGTCCTACAGTGTGATTTTCTCATTTTCCACCTTTTTCAGGTTTTCCTCGCCATGTTTGGGCTCCTTCACTGTGAGTTTTTAATTTTGTACTTTTTTATTAATTGTTCCTCGCCATATTCTGGGTCCGTTAGTGTGAATTTTTAATTTTCACGTTTTTCACATTTTCTCGGCATATTCTGGGTGCTGCAGTGGGATTTTCTCATTTTCCACCTTTTGGAGGGTTTCTCACCATATTTGGGGTCCTACAGTGTGAGTTTGTAATTTTCAACCTTTTTCAGGGTTTCTTGGCATATTCTGGGTCCTACAGCATGTATTTTTAATTTTCCACGTTTTCAGGGTTTCTGGGCATAATTTGGGTCCTACAGTGTGATTATTCTCATTTTCCAACTTTTTCAGGTTTTCTCATCATATTCGGGGTCTTTCAGTGTGAATTTTTAATTTTCTACTCTTTTCAGGTTTTCTCGCCATATTCTGGGTCCTACAGCATGTACTTTTAATTTTCCACGTTTTCAGGGTTTCTGGGCATAATCTGGGTCCTACAGTGTGATTATTCTCATTTTCCACCTTTTTCAGGTTTTCTCATCATATTCGGGGTCTTTCAGTGTGAATTTTTAATTTTCTACTCTTTTCAGGTTTTCTCGCCATATTCTGTGTCCTTCAGTGTTAGTTTTTTATCTTCCTCGTTTTTCAGGTTTTTCGCCATATTCCGGGTCCTTCCGTGTGATATTTTAATATTTTACCTTTTTCAGGTTTTTTCGTCATATTCTGGGTCCTACTGTGTGATTTTCTCATTTCCATTTATTTCAGGGTCTCTTGCCGTATTCCAGGTCCTGTCGTATTCCAGGTCCTTCAGTGTGAATTTTTTTCCACGGTTTTCAGTATTTCTCTCCATATCTCGGTAATAAAGTGTGAATTTTTAATTGTCCAGTCTTTTCATGGTTTCTCACCATATTCTGTGTCCAACAGTGTGAATTTTTAATTTTCAGGTTTTTTATGGTTGTTCAGCATATTCTGGTTTCTGCAGTGTGATTTTCTCATTTTCCACGTTTTTCAAGTTTTTTCATATTTCTGGGTCCTACAAGTGTGATTTTCTCATTTTCGATGTTTTTCATGTTTTTGTAATTCTGGGTAATACATTGTGTTTATTCTCATTTTCTACCCATTTCATGTTTTCTGGCCATATTAGGGGTCCTTCAGTGTGAGTTTTTAATTTTCTACTTTTTTGAGGGTTTCTTGCCATATTCTGGGTGCTACAGAGTGTATTTTTTATTTTCCACGTTTCTCAGGATTTCTCCCCATATTCTGTGTCCTACAGTGTGATTTTCTCATTTTTGACGTTTTTCAAGTTTTTTCACAATTCTGCGTCCTACAGTGTGATTATTCTCATTTTCCAGCTTTTTCAGGTTTTCTCACTATATTTGGGGTCCTTCAGTGTGATTTTTTAATTTTCCTCGTTTTTCAGGTTTTATAGCCATATTCCAAGTCTTTCAGTGTGAATTTTTAATTTTCTAGTTTTTTCAGGTTCTCTCGCCATATTTGAGGTCCTTCAGTGTGAGTTTTTAATTTTCTAATTTTTCAGGGTTTCTCGACAAATTCTGTGTCCTACAGCGTGTATTTTTCATTTTCCACGTGTTTCAGTTTTTTTCGTCATATTCTGGGTCCTAAATTTTGATTTTCTCATTTCCACGTTTTTCAGGTTATCTTACTGTATTCCAGGTCCTTCAGTGTGAATTTTTAATTTTCACGTTTTTCAGGGTTTCTCGGCATATTTTGGGTCCCTACAGCGTGCATTTTTAATTTTCCACGTTTTCCAGGTTTTTTCGTCATATTCTGGGTCCTACAGTGTGATTTTCTCGTTTTCGACATTTTTCAAGTTTTTTTTTTTTTTTTTGCCATTCTGTGTCCTACAGTGTGATTATTCTCATTTTCCACCTTTTCAGGTTTTCTCACCATATTCGGGGTCTTTCAGTGTGAATTTTTAATTTTGTAATTTTTTCAGGTTTTTTTTTTGTCATATTCTGGGTCATACAGTTTGATTTTCTCATTTCCAGGTTTTTCAGGTTTTCTTGCCTTATTCTGGTTCCTACCATGTGAGTTTTGAATTTTCCTCGTTTTTCAGGTTTCCTGGCCATATCCCAGGTCCTTCAGTGTGAATTTTTAATTTTCCACGTTTTTCAGTATGTCTCGCCATATTCTGGGCAATACAGTGTGAATTTTTAATTTTCCACTTCTTTCATGGTTTCTCGCCATATTATGTGTCTGACAGTGTGAATTTTTAATTTTCATGATTTTCAGGGTTTCTCGGCATATTCTGGGTCCTGCAGTATGATTTTCTCATTATCCACGTTTTTCAATTTTTTTCGTAATTCTGGGTCCTACAGTGTGATTTTCTCATTTTCCACCTTTTTCAACCTTTCAGACCATTTTTCGGGTCCTTCAGTGTGAGTTTGTAATTTTCTACTTTTTTTAGGGTTTCTCGCAGTATTCTGGGTCCTAAACGTTGTATTTTTAATTTTTCACGTTTTCAGGGTTTCTTGGCATATTCTGGGTCCTACAGTGTGATTTTCTCATTTTTGATATTTTCAAGTTTTTTCGTAATTCTGGGTCCTACAGTGTGATTTTCTCATTTTCCACCTTTTTCAGGTTTTCTCGCCATAATTGGGGTTCTTCAGTGTCAGTTTGTAATTTTCTACTTTTTTCAGGGTTTCTTGCCATATTTGGGGTCCTTCAGTGTGAGTTTTTAATTTTCTACTCTTTCAGGGTTTCTTGCCATGTTCTGGGTCCTACAGTGTGTATTTTTCATTTTCCACGTTTTTCAGATTTTCTCGCAATATTCTGGGTTCTTCAGTGTGAATTTTTAATTTTTCACGTTTTACAGCTTTTTTCTTCATATTCTGGGTCCTACACTGTGATTTTTCTCATTTCCACGTTTTTCAGGTTTTCTTGCCATATTCCAGGTCCTTCAGTGTTAATTTTTAATTTTCCACGTTTTCAGGGTTTCTTGGCATATTCTGTGTCCTGCAGTGTGAATTTTAATTATCCACTTTTTTCATGGTTTCTCGCCATATTCTGTGTCCAACAGTGTGAATTTTTAATTTTCACGTTTTTCAGTGTTTCTCGAAATATTCTGGGCCCTGCATGTGATTTTCTCATTTTCCACATTTTTTCAATTTTTTAGTAAATCTGGGTCCTACAGTGTGATTTTCTCATTTTCCACCTTTTTCAGGTTTTCTCGCCATGTTTGGGCTCCTTCACTGTGAGTTTTTAATTTTGTACATTTTTATTAATTGTTTCTCGCCATATTCTGGGTCCGTTAGTGTGAATTTTTAATTTTCACGTTTTTCACATTTTCTCGGCATATTCTGGGTCCTGCAGTGTGATTTTCTCATTTTCCACCTTTTGGAGGGTTTCTCACCATATTTGGGGTCCTACAGTGTGAGTTTGTAATTTTCAACCTTTTTCAGGGTTTCTTGGCATATTCTGGGTTATACAGCATGTATTTTTAATTTTCCACGTTTTCAGGGATTCTGGGCATAATCTGGGTCCTACAGTGTGATTATTCTCATTTTCCACCTTTTTCAGGGTTTCTTGCCATATTCGGGGTCCTTCAGTGTGAATTTTTAATTTTCTACTTTTTTCAGGTTTTCTCGCCATATTCTGGGTCCTACAGCATGTATTTTTAATTTTCCACGTTTTCAGGGTTTCTGGGCATAATCTGGGTCCTACAGTGTGATTATTCTCATTTTCCACCTTTTTCAGGTTTTCTCCGCCATATTCGTGGTCCTTTGGTGTGAATTTTTAATTTTCTAATTTTTTCAGGTTTTCTCGCCATATTCTGGGTCCTACAGCATGTATTTTTAATTTTCCACGTTTTCAGGGTTTCTGGGCATAATCTAGGTCCTACAGTGTGATTATTCTCATTTTCCACCTTTTTCAGTTTTTCTCATCATATTCGGGGTCTTTCAGTGTGAATTTTTAATTTTCTACTCTTTTCAGGTTTTCTCGCCATATTCTGTGTCCTTCAGTGTTAGTTTTTTATCTTCCTCGTTTTTCAGGTTTTTCGCCATATTCCGGGTCCTTCCGTGTGATATTTTAATATTTTACCTTTTTCAGGTTTTTTCGTCATATTCTGGGTCCTACTGTGTGATTTTCTCATTTCCATGTATTTCAGGGTCTCTTGCCGTATTCCAGGTCCTGTCGTATTCCAGGTCCTTCAGTGTGAATTTTTTTCCACGGTTTTCAGTATTTCTCTCCATATCTCGGTAATAAAGTGTGAATTTTTAATTGTCCAGTCTTTTCATGGTTTTTCACCATATTCTGTGTCCAACAGTGTGAATTTTTAATTTTCAGGTTTTTCATGGTTGTTCAGCATATTCTGGTTTCTGCAGTGTGATTTTCTCATTTTCCACGTTTTTCAAGTTTTTTCATATTTCTGGGTCCTACAATTGTGATTTTCTCATTTTCGATGTTTTTCATGTTTTTGTAATTCTGGGTAATACATTGTGTTTATTCTCATTTTCTACCCATTTCATGTTTTCTGGCCATATTAGGGGTCCTTCAGTGTGAGTTTTTAATTTTCTACTTTTTTGAGGGTTTCTTGCCATATTCTGGGTGCTACAGAGTGTATTTTTTATTTTCCACATTTCTCAGGATTTCTCCCCATATTCTGGGTCCTACAGTGTGATTTTTCTCATTTTCGATTTTTTTCATGTTTTTTCGTAATTCTGGGTAATACAGTGTGATTATTTTCACTTTCCACCTTTTTCTGTTTTTCTCGCCATATACGGGGTCCTTCAGTGTGAGTTTTTAATTTTCTACTTTTTTGAGGGTTTTTTGCCATATTCTGGGTGCTACAGAGTGTATTTTTAATTTTCCACATTTCTCAGGGTTTCTTGCCATATTCTGTGTCCTACAGTGTGATTTTCTCATTTTTGACGTTTTTCAAGTTTTTTCACAATTCTGGGTCCTACAGGGTGATTATTCTCATTTTCCAGCTTTTTCAGATTTTCTCACTATATTTGGGGTCCTTCAGTGTGATTTTTTAAATTTTCCTCGTTTTTCAGGTTTTATCGCCATATTCCAAGTCCTTCAGTGTGAATTTTTAATTTTCTAGTTTTTTCAGGTTCTCTTGCCATATTTGGGGTCCTTCAGTGTGAGTTTTTAATTTTCTAATTTTTCAGGGTTTCTCGACATATTCTGTGTCCTACAGCGTGTATTTTTCATTTTCCACGAGTTTCAGTTTTTTTTGTCATATTCTGGGTCCTAAATTGTGATTTTCTCATTTCCACGTTTTTCAGGTTATCTTACTGTATTCCAGGTCCTTCAGTGTGAATTTTTAATTTTCACGTTTTTCAGGGTTTCTCGGCATATTTTGGGTCCTACAGCGTGCATTTTTAATTTTCCACGTTTTCCAGTTTTTTTCGTCATATTCTGGGTCCTACAGTGTGATTTTCTCATTTTCGACATTTTTCATGGTTTGTTTTTTTTTTTTTTCCATTCTGTGTCCTACAGTGTGATTATTCTCATTTTCCACCTTTTCAGGTTTTCTCACCATATTCTGGGTCTTTCAGTGTGAATTTTTAATTTTGTAATTTTTTCAGGTTTTTCTTTGTCATATTCTGGGTCCTACAGTTTGATTTTCTCATTTCCACGTTTTTCAGGTTTTCTTGCCTTATTCTGGTTCCTACTATGTGAGTTTTGAATTTTCCTCGTTTTTCAGGTTTCCTGGCCATATCCCGGGTCCTTCAGTGTGAATTTTTAATTTTCTACTTTTTTCAGGTTTTCTCTCCATATTCTGGGTCCTACAGCATGTATTTTTAATTTTCCAGGTTTTCAGGGTTTCTGGACATAATCTGGGTCCTACAGTGTGATTATTCTCATTTTCCACCTTTTTCAGGTTTTCTCGCCATATTCGGGGTCCTTCAGTGTGAATTTTTAATTTTCTACTTTTTTCAGGTTTTCTCGCCATATTCTGGGTCCTACAGCATGTATTTTTAATTTTCCACGTTTTCAGGGTTTCTGGGCATAATCTGGGTCCTACAGTGTGATTATTCTCATTTTCCACCTTTTTCAGGTTTTCTCATCATATTCTGGGTCTTTCAGTGTGAATTTTTAATTTTCTACTCTTTTCAGGTTTTCTCGCCATATTCTGTGTCCTTCAGTGTTAGTTTTTTATCTTCCTCGTTTTTCAGGTTTTTCGCCATATTCCGGGTCCTTCCGTGTGATATTTTAATATTTTACCTTTTTCAGGTTTTTTCGTCATATTCTGGGTCCTACTGTGTGATTTTCTCATTTCCATGTATTTCAGGGTCTCTTGCCGTATTCCAGGTCCTGTCGTATTCCAGGTCCTTCAGTGTGAATTTTTTTCCACGGTTTTCAGTATTTCTCTCCATATCTCGGTAATAAAGTGTGAATTTTTAATTGTCCAGTCTTTTCATGGTTTCTCACCATATTCTGTGTCCAACAGTGTGAATTTTTAATTTTCAGGTTTTTCATGGTTGTTCAGCATATTCTGGTTTCTGCAGTGTGATTTTCTCATTTTCCACGTTTTTCAAGTTTTTTCATATTTCTGGGTCCTACAAGTGTGATTTTCTCATTTTCGATGTTTTTCATGTTTTTGTAATTCTGGGTAATACATTGTGTTTATTCTCATTTTCTACCTTTTTCATGTTTTCTCGCCATATTCGGGGTCCTTCAGTGTGAGTTTTTAATTTTCTACTTTTTTGAGGGTTTC
>NW_028227536.1:71344-148014 GCF_978045245.1 Mus caroli | reverse complement strand
AAATCAAACTGTAGGACTCAGAATATGCCGAGAAATCCTGAAAAACTTGGAAAATTAAAAATACACGCTGTAGGACCCAGAATATGGCGAGAAACCCTGAAAAAAGTAGAAAATTAAAAACTCACACTGAAGGACCCAAAATATGGCGAGAAAACCTGAAAAATGTGGAAAATGAGAAAATCACACTGTAGGACCCAGAATTATGAAAAAACTTGAAATCGTGGAAAAGGAGAAAATCACAAGGCAGGAGCCAGAATATGCCGGGAAACCCTGAAAAACATGAAAATTAAAAATTCACACTGCCGGACACAGAATATGGTGACAAACCATGAAAAAAGTGGAAAATTAAAAATACACACTGACGGACCTGGATTATGGCAAGAAAACTTGAAAAACGAAGAAATGAGAAAATCACACTGTAGGACCCAGAATATGACGAAAAAACTTGAAAAACGTGGAAAATTAAAAATTCACACTGAAGGACGCCGAATATGGGTAGAAAACCTGAAAAGGGTGGAAAATAAGAATAATCACACTGTAAGATCCAGAATTGTGAAAAAAACTGAAAAACGTCGAAAATGAGAATATCACAGTGTAGGATCAAGAATAGGCCGAGAAAACTTGAAAAACGTCTAAAATAAAAATACATGCTGTAGGACCCAGAATATGGCGAGAAACCCTGAAAAAAGTAGAAAATTAAAAACTCACACTGGAGGATCCCAAATATGGCGAGAAACCCTGAAAAAAGTAGAAAATTAAAAACTCACACTGGAGGATCCCAAATATGGCGAGAAAACCTGAAAAAAGTAGAAAATTAAAAATACACGCTGTAGGACCCAGAATATGGCTAGAATTCCTGAAAAAAGTAGAAAATTTAAAACTTACACTGAAGGACCTCGATTATTGCGAGAAAACCTGAAAAATGTGGAAAATGAGAATAATCACAGTCTAGGACCCAGAATTGCGATAAAACTTGAAAAACGTCATAAATGAGAAAATCAAACTGTAGGACTCAGAATATGCCGAGAAATCCTGAAAAACTTGGAAAATTAAAAATACACGCTGTAGGACCCAGAATATGGCGAGAAACCCTGAAAAAAGTAGAAAATTAAAAACTCACACTGAAGGACCCAAAATATGGCGAGAAAACCTGAAAAATGTGGAAAATGAGAAAATCACACTGTAGGACCCAGAATTATGAAAAAACTTGAAATCGTGGAAAAGGAGAAAATCACAAGGCAGGAGCCAGAATATGCCGGGAAACCCTGAAAAACATGAAAATTAAAAATTCACACTGCCGGACACAGAATATGGTGACAAACCATGAAAAAAGTGGAAAATTAAAAATACACACTGACGGACCTGGATTATGGCAAGAAAACTTGAAAAACGAAGAAATGAGAAAATCACACTGTAGGACCCAGAATATGACGAAAAAACTTGAAAAACGTGGAAAATTAAAAATTCACACTGAAGGACGCCAAATATGGGTAGAAAACCTGAAAAGGGTGGAAAATAAGAATAATCACACTGTAAGATCCAGAATTGTGAAAAAAACTGAAAAACGTCGAAAATGAGAATATCACAGTGTAGGATCAAGAATAGGCCGAGAAAACTTGAAAAACGTCTAAAATAAAAATACATGCTGTAGGACCCAGAATATGGCGAGAAACCCTGAAAAAAGTAGAAAATTAAAAACTCACACTGGAGGATCCCAAATATGGCGAGAAACCCTGAAAAAAGTAGAAAATTAAAAACTCACACTGGAGGATCCCAAATATGGCAAGAAAACCTGAAAAAAGTAGAAAATTAAAAATTCACACTGAAGGACCCCGAACATGAAGAGAAAACCTGAAAAGGGGGGAAAATGAGAAAATCACACTGTAGGACCCAGAATATGACGAAAAAAACTTAAAAAGGTTTAAAATTAAAAATTCATACTGTAGGACCCAGAATATGTCCAGAAACCCTGAAAAACGTGAAAAATTTAAAATTCACACTGTAGGATGCAGAATATGTCGAGAAATACTGAAAAAAGCAAAAAATAAAATCTCACACTGAAGGACCCCGAATATGGCAAGAAAACCTGAAAAAGGTGGAAAATGAGAATAATCACACTGTAAGATCCAGAATTGTGAAAAAACATGAAAAACGTCGAAAATGAGAAAATCACAGTGTAGGATCGAGAATATGCCGAGAAAACCTGAAAAACGTGGAAATTAAAAATACACTCTGTAGGACCCAGAATATGGCGAGAAACCCTGAAAAATGTAGAAAATTAAAAAATCACACTGAAGGACCCGGAATATGGCTAGAAAACCTGAAAAAAGTAGAAAATTAAAAATTAACACTGAAGGACGCCGAATATGGGGAGAAAACCTGAAAAGGGTGGAAAATGATAATAATCACACTGTAGGATCCAGAATAGCGAAAAAACATGAAAAACGTCGAAAATGAGAAAATCACAGTGTAGGATCAAGAATATGCCGAATAAACCTGAAAAACGTGGAAAATTAAAAATACATGCTGTAGGACCCAGAATATGGCGAGAAACCCTGAAAAAAGTAGAAAATTAAAAACTCACACTGGAGGATCCCAAATATGGCGAGAAACCCTGAAAAAAGTAGAAAATTAAAAATTCACACTGAAGGACCCCGAATATGAAGAGAAAACCTGAAAAGGGGGGAAAATGAGAAAATCACACTGTAGGACCCAGAATATGACAAAAAAAACTTAAAAAGGTTTAAAATTAAAAATTCATTCTGTAGGACCCAGAATATGGTGAGAAACCCTGAAAAACGTGAAAAAAATTTAAAATTCGCACTGTAGGATGCAGAATATGTCGAGAAACACTGAAAAAAGCAAAAAAATAAAATCTCACACTGAAGGACCCCGAATATGGCGAGAAAACCCAAAAAAGGTAGAACATGAGAAAATCACACTGTAGGACCCAGAATTTCGAAAAAACTTGAAAATCTTCATAAATGAGAAAATCACACTATAGGACCCAGAATATGCCAAGAAACCCTGAAAAAGTGCAATAATAAACATACATCTGTAGGACCCAGAATATGGCGAGAAACCCTGAAAAAAGTAGAAAATCACACTGTAGGATCCAGAATTGCGAAAAAATATGAAAAACGTCAAACAAGAGAAAATCACACTGTAGGACCCATAATATGCTGAGAAACCCTGAAAAATGTGAAAATTTATAATTCACATTGTCCGACCCAGAATAAGGCAACAAACCATGTAAAAAGTGGAAAAATAAAAACTCACACGGAAAGACCTGGAATATGATGAAAAACCCTGAAATATGTGGAAAATTAAAAACTCATACTGTAGGACCTGGAATATGACAGAAATGCTGAAAAAAATAGAAAATAAAAACTCACACTAATGACCCAGAATGGTCATTTCAGGTATGGCGAGAAAACCTGAAAAATGTGGAAAACGAGAAAATCACACTAAATGACCCAGAATATGGCGAGAAACCATGAAAAAAGTGGAAAATTACAAATTCACACTGTAGGACCATGAAAATGGCGAGAAACACTGAAAAACGTGGAAAATTAAAAATTCACACTGAAGACCTGGAATATGGCAAGAAAACCTGATAAACGTGGAAATGAGAAAATCACACTGTAGGACCCAGAATATGATGAAAAAACCCGAAAAAACATGGAAAATTAATAATTCGCACTGTAGGACCCAGAGTATTCTGAGAAATTCTGAAAAACGTGGAAAATTAAGAACTCATTCTAAAGGAACTGGAATATGCCGAGAAAACCTGACGAACATGGAAAATTAAAAATACACGCTGTAGGACCCAGAATATGGCCAGAAATCCTGAAAAAAGTAGGTAATTATAAACTCACACTGATGGATGTGGAATATGGCGAGAAATTCTGAAAAAGGTCGAAAATGAGAAAATCACACTGTAGGACCAAGAATTACGAAAAAACTTGAAAAACGTGGAAATGAGAAAATCACACTGCAGGACCCAGAATATGCGGAGAAACCCTTAAAAACGTGAAAATTAAAAATTTACACTGTCGGACACAGAATAAGGCGAGAAACCATGAAAAAACTGGAAAATTAAAAATTCACACTGTATTACCCAGAATATATCGAGAAACACTGAAAAAAGTGGAAAATTAAAAACATACACTGAATGACCTGGAATATAGCAAGAAAACCTAAAAAAACATGGAAATGAGAAAATCACACTAAAGGACCCAGAATATGACGAAAAAACCTGAAATACTTGGAAAATTAAAAATTCACACTGAAGGACCTTGAATATGGCGAGAAAACCTGAAAAACGAGGAAAATTAAAAACTCACACTGAAGGACCCAGAATATGGCGAGAAAACCTGAAAAACATGGAAAATTACATATTCACACTGTAGGACCTAGAATATGGCTAGAAACACTGAAAAATATGGAATATTAAAAATTCAAATTCTAGGACTCAGAATATGGCGACAAAACCTGAAAAAGGTGGAAAATGAGGAAATCACACTGTAGGACCCAGAATATGCCTAGAAACCCTGAAAAACATGAAAATTCATAATTCTGGATCCTACAGTGTTAATTTTTAATTTTCCTCGATTTTCAGATTTTTTCGTCATATTCTGGGTCCTACAGTGTGATTTTCTCATTTTGCAAGTTTTTCAGGTTTTCTCCCCATATTCGGGGTGCTATAGTGTGAATATTTAATTTCATACACTGTAGGACCCAGAATATGACTAAAAAACCTCAAAAAACGTGGAAAATTCAATATTCACAGTGTAGGACCCATAATATGCCGAGAAACCCTTCAAAACGGGGAAATTTAAAATTCACACTGTAGGACGCAGACTATGACGAGATAACCTGAAAAATGTAGAAAATGAGAAAATCACACTGTAGGACCCAAAATATAACGAAAAAAACTTAAAAACGTGGAAAATTAAAAATTCGCACTGTAGGACCCAGAATATGGCGAGAAATCATGAAAAAAAGTGGAAAATTAAAAATTCACACTGAAGGACCTGGAATATGGCAAGAAAACCTGAAAAAGGTGGAAAATAAAAAATTCCCAATGTAGGACCAAGAATATGCAGAGAAAACCTTAAAAGTGGAAAATGAGAAAATCACACAGTAGGACCCAGAATATGACGAAAAATACTTAAAAACGTGGAAAATTAAAAATTCACACTGTAGGACCCAGAATATGGAGAGTAACCCTGAAATACGTGGAAAATTAAAAATACACGCAGTACGACCAAGAATATGGCGAAAAACCCTGAAAAAAATAGACAATTAAAAACTAACACTGAAGAACCCGGAATATGGCGAGAAAACCTGATAAAGGTGGAACATGAGAATATCACACTGTAGGACACAGAATTACAAAAAAAAAAAAAACTTGAAAACTTGGAATAGAGAAAATCACACTGTAGGACCCAGAATATGAATGAAAAAAATTAAAAACATGGAAAAATAAAAATTCACACTGTAGGACAAGAATATGGCAAGAAACATTGAAAAACGTTGAAAATTAAAAATTCACACTTTAGGACCCAGAATATGGCGAGAAACCCTGAAAAACGTGGAAAATTAAAAACTAAAACTATAGGACGGAGAACATGGCAATAAACCCTGAAAAAAGTAGAAAATTAAAAACTAAAACTGACAGACTCCGAATATGGCAAAAAACGTGAAAAAGGTGGAAAGTGAGAGAATCACGCTGTAGGACCCAGATTTGCGAAAAAAACTTGAAAAAATTCAAAATGAGAAAATCACACTGTAGGACCCAGAATATGCCGAGAAACACTGAAAAAAGTGGAAAATAAAAATTCACAGTATAGGACCTAGAATAATGTGAGAAACCCTGAAAAACGTGGAAAATTAGAAATTCACACTGAAGGAACCAGAATATGGCGAGAAAACCTGAAAAACATGGAAAATTAAATATTCACACTATAGGAACCAGAATATGGCGAGAAACACTGAAAAACGTGGAAAATTAAAAAGTCACACTGTAGGACCAGAATATGGCAAGAAACCTTGGAAAACGTCGAAAATTAAAAAGTCACACTGTAGGACCAGAATATGGCAAGAAACCTTGGAAAACGTCGAAAAATAAAAAGTCACACTGTAGGAACCAGAATATGCTGAGAAAACCTGAAAAGGGTGGAAAATGAGAAAATCACACTGTAAGACCCAGAATATGACAAAAAAAAAACCTGAAAAACGTGAAAAATTTAAAATTCACACTGAAGGACACAGTATATGGCAAGACACCCTGAAAAAATAGAAAATTAAAAACTCTCACTGAAGGACCCAGAATATGCCGAGAAAACCTGAAAAAGTTGGAAAAATGAAATTCAAACTGTAGGACCCAGAATATGGCAAGAAACACTGAAAATCTTGGAATATTAAAAATTCACACTGTAGGATGAAGAATATGGCGAGAAACCCTGAAAAAAGTAGAAAATTAAAAACTCACACTGAAGGACCCCGAATATGTGGAGAAAACCTGAAAAAGGTGGAAAATTAGAAAATCACACTGTAGAACCCAGATTTGCAAAAAAATTGAAAAACGTCGAAAATGAGAAAATCACACTATAGGACCCAGAATATGCAGACAAACACTGAACTTATTAGAAAATTAAAAATTCACACTGTAGGACCCAGAATATAGCGAGAAACCCTGAAAAACGTGGAAATTAAAAATTCACACTTAAGGATCCAGAATATGCCGAGAAAAATTGAAAAATGTGTAAAATGAGAATATCACACATTAGAACCCAGAATACGACGAAAAAAAACTAAAAAACGTGGAAAATTTAAAATTCATACTGTAGGACCCAGAATATGGCTAGAAAACCTGAAACACGTGGACAATTTAAAATTCACAGTGTAGGAAGCAGAATATGGCGAGAAACCCTGAAATACGTATAAAATTAAATATTCACACTATAGGACCCCGAATATTGTGAGAAAACCTGAAAAGGTAGAAAATGAGAAAATCACACTGTAGGACCCAGAATTGTGAAAAAATTTGGAAAACGTGGAAAATGAGAAAAACACACTGTAGGAACCAGAATAAGCCAAGAAACCGTGAAAAACGTGGAAAATTAAAAATACATGCTGTAGGACCCAGAATATATGAGAAACTCTTAAAAAAGTAGAAAATTAAAAACTCACACGGAAGGAACCGGAATATGGTGAGAAAACTTGAAAAAGGAGGAAAATGAGAAAATCACACTGTAGGACCCAGATTTGCAAAAAAAATTGAAAAACGTGGAAAATTAAAAAGTCATTCTCAAGGACCTGGAATATGCCGAGAAAACCTGAAAAACCTAAAAATTAAAAATTCACATTGTAGGATCCAGAATATGGCGAGAAACCATGAAAAAAGTAGAAAATTAAAAATTCACACTGTAGGACCCAGAATATGGCAAGAACCATGAAATATGTGGAAAAGGAAAAATTCACACTGCAGGACCCAGAATATGGTGAGAAACAGTGAAAGATGTGGAATATTAAAAATTAACACTGTAGGTCCAGAATATGGCAAGAAACCTTGAAAAACGTGAAAAATTAAAAATTCACACTGTAGGACCCAGGATATGGCAAGAAACCATGAAAAAGTGGAAAATTAAAAATTCACACTGTAGGACCCGGAATATGCGGAGAAAACCTGAAAAAGGTGGAAAATGAGAAATTCACAGTGTAGGACCCAGAAGTGCATAAAACCTTGAAAACATGGAAAATGAGAAAATCACACTGTAGGATCCAGAATATGTCGAGAAACCCGGAAAAACGTGGAAAATTAAAAATACAGGCTGTAGGACCCAGAATATGGCGAGAAATCCTGGAAAAAGTAGAAAATTAAAGAGTCACACTGAAGGACCCCGAATACGGCAAGAAAATCTGAAAAAGGTGGAAAATTTGAAAATCAAACTGTAGGACCCAAAATAACGAAAACACTTGAAAAACGTGGAAAATGATAAAATCACATTGTGGGAACCAGAATATGACAAAAAAACTTAAAAAACTGGAAAATTAAAAATTCACACTGTAGGACCCAGAATATGTTGAGAAACACTGAAAATCTTGGAAAATTAAAATTCACACTGTAGGACGAAGAATATGGCGAGAAATCCTGAAAAAAAGTAGAAAATTAAAAACTCACTCTGAAGGACCCAAATATGCCGAGAAAACCTGAAAAAGGTGGAAAATGAGAAAATCACACAGTAGGACCCGGAATATGATGAAAAATACTTAAAAACGTGGAAAATTAAAAATTCACAATGTAGGACCCAGAATATGGCGAGAAACCATGAAAAAAGTGGAAAAATAAAAATTCACACTTAAGGACATGGAATATGTTGAGAAAACCAGAAAACATGGAAAATTAATAACTCACACTCAAGGATTCGGAATATGGCAAGAAACCCTGAAAAATGTGGAAAATTAAAAAACTCACTCAGAAAGACCTGGAATATGGCCCAGAAACCCTGAAAAACATGGAAGGACGCAAAATATGGCGAGAAATCCTGAAAAACATGAAAAATTAAAAATTCACACTGTAGGACCCAAAGTAAGTTGAGAAACCCTGAAAAACGTGGAAAATTAAAAATTCACACTGATGGGCCTGAAATATGATGAAAAACCCTGAAAAACATGGAAAATTAATTATTCACACTATGAGACCCAGAATATGGCGAGAAACACTGAAAAACGTGGAAAATTAAAAATTCACACTGTAGGACCAGAATTTGGCAAGAAACCTTGAAAAACGTGGAAATAAAAAATTGCCAATGTAGGACCCAGAATATGCCGAGAAAACCAGAAAATGGTGGAAAATGAGAAAATCACACTGTAGGACACAGAATATGAGGAAAAAAACATGGAAAATTTAAAATTCACACTGTTGGACACAGAATATCGCAAGACACCCTGAAAAAATTAGAAAATTAAAAACTCAAACTGAAGGACCCCGAATATGCTAAGAAAACCTGAAAAAGGTGGAAAATGAGAAAATCACACAGTAGGACCCGGACTATGACGAAAAATACTTAAAAACTTGAAAATTAAATATTCACAGTGTAGGAACCAGAATATGTTGAAAAACCCTGAAAAACGTGAAAAATTTAAAATTCACACTGAAGGACACAGTATATGGCAAGACACCCTGAAAAAATAGAAAATTAAAAACTCTCACTGAAGGACCCAGAATATGCCGAGAAAACCTGAAAAAGTTGGAAAAATGAAATTCAAACTGTAGGACCCAGAATATGGCAAGAAACACTGAAAATCTTGGAATATTAAAAATTCACACTGTAGGATGAAGAATATGGCGAGAAACCCTGAAAAAAGTAGAAAATTAAAAACTCACACTGAAGGACCCCGAATATGTGGAGAAAACCTGAAAAAGGTGGAAAATGAGAAAATCACACTGTAGGACCCAGAATATGCCGAGAAACCCTGAAAAACGTGGAAAATTAAAAATACACTCTATAGGACCCAGAATATGGCGAGAAACCCTGAAAAAAGTAGAAAATTAAAAACTCACACTGAAGGATTCAGAATTTTTGGAGTTAAGCTGAAAAGGGTGGAAAATGAGAAAATCACACTGTAGGAACTGGAATATGACCAAAAATACTTAAAAATGTGGAAAATTAAATATTCACACTGTAGGACACAGAATATGGCAAGAAATCCTGAAAAACGTGAAAAAATTAAAATTCACACTGTAAGGCACAGAATATGGCGAGAAATCCTGAAAAAAGTAGAAAATTAAAAAGTCACACTAAAGGAGCCCGAAAATGGCGAGAAAACCTGAAAATGTTGGAAAATGAGAAAATCACACTCTATGACCCAGAATTGCGAAAAAACTTGTAAAAAGTGGAAAATGAGAAAATCACACTGTCGGACCCTGAATATGCCGAGAAACCCTGAAAAACGTGAAAATTATAAATTCACATTGTAGGACCCAGAATATGGCGAGAAACCCTGAAAAAAGCAGAAAATTAAAAATTCACACTGAAGGATTCAGAATTTTTGGAGTTAAGCTGAAAAGGGTGGAAAATGAGAAAATCACACTGTAGGACCCGGAATATGACAAAAAAAAAACTTGAAAAACATGGAAAACGAGAAAAATCACACCTTAGGATCCAGAATATGTCGAGAAAACATGAAAAACTTGGAAAATTAAAAATACACACTATAGGACCCAAAATATGTTGAGAAACCCTGAAAAACGTGGAAAATTAAAAATTCACACTGAAGGACCTGGAATATGGCGAGAAAACCAGAAAAAAATTGGAAAATTAAAACTCCCACTGAAGGACCTAGAATATGGCAAGAAACGCTGAAAAGGTGGAAAATGAGAAAATCACACTGTAGGACCCAGCATTGCGAAAAAACTTGAAAAACGGGGAAAATGTGAAAATCACTGTAGGACCCAGAATATGCCGAGAAACCCTGAAAAACGTGGAAAATTAAAAATTCACATTGAAGGACCTGGAATATGGCGAGAAAACCTGAAAAAGGTGGAAAATGAGAAAATGACATGTAGGACACAGAATATGCAGAGAAACCCTAAAAAACGTGCAAAATTAAACATACACGCTGTAGGACCCAGAATATGGCGAGAAACCATGAAAAAAGTGGAAAATTAAAAACTCACACTGAAGGACCTAAAATATGATGAAAACCCTGAAAAATGTAGAAAATTAAAAACTCACACTGTAGGACCTGGAATATGACAGAAAAGCTGAAAAAAGTAGAAAATAAAAACTCACACTAAAGGACCCTGAATATGGCGAGAAAACCTGAAAAAGGTGGAAAATGAGAAAATCACACTGTAGGACCAAGAATTACGAAAAACTTGAAAAACCTGGAAATAAGAAAATCACACTGCAGGACCCAGAATATGCTGAGATCCCTGAAAAACATGGAAAATTAAAAATTCACGCTGTAGGACCCAGAATATGGGGAGAAACCATGAAAAAAGTAGAAAATTAAAAACTCACACTGAAGGACCCCAAATATGGCGAGAAAACCTGAAAATGGTGGAAAATGAAAAAATCACACTGAACAACCCAGAATTATAAAAAACTTGAAAAACATGGAAAATGAGAAAATCACAGTGGAGTACTCAGAATATGCCGAGAAACACTGAAAAACATAAAAATTAAAAATTCACACTGTCGAACACAGAATATGGCGAGAAACCATGAAAAAATTTGAAAATTAAAAATTCACACTGTATTACCCAGAATATGTCGAGAAATAATGTAAAACAGGAAAAATTAAAAAGTCACACGGAAGGACCTGGAATATGGCAAGAAAACCTGAAAAACGTGGAACTGAGAAAATCACACTGTAAGACCCAGAATATGACGAAAAACCCTGAAAAATGTGGAAAATTAAAAATTGACACTGAAGGACCTGGAATATGGCAAGAAAACCTGAAAAACATGGAAATGAGAAAATTACACTGTAAGACCCAGAATATAACGAAAAAACCTGAAAAACGTGGAAAATAAAAAATTCACACTGAAGGACGCCGAATATGGCGAGAAAACCTGAAGAAGGTGGAAAATGAGAATAATAACACTGTAGGACCCAAAATTGCAAAAAAACATGAAAAACGTCAAAATGAGAAAATCACACTGTAGGACCCAGAATATGGCCAAACCCTGAAAAAAGCAGAAAATTACAAACTTACACTGAAGGACCCCCAATATGGCGAGAAAACCTGAAATAGGTGGAAATTGAGTAAATCACACTGCAGGACCCAGAATTATGAAAAAATATGAAAAACGAGGAAAATGAGAAAATCACACTGCAAGACCGAGAATATGCCGAGAAATCCTGAACAATGTGAAAATTAAAAATTCACAGTATCTGACCCAGAATATGGCGAGAAACCCTGAAAAAGTAGAAAATTTAAAATTCACAGTGATAGACCCCAAATATTGCGAGAAAACCTGAAAAAGGTGGAAAATGAGAAAATCACACAGTAGGACCCAGAATTACGAAAAGACTTGAAAACGTGGAAAATGAGAAAATCACACTTCAGGACCCAGAATATGCCGAGAAATGCTGAAAAACCTGAAAATAAAAAATTCACAAGTCGGATCCAGAATATGGCAAGGAACCTTGAAAAAAGTGGAAAATGAGAAAAACACACTCTATTACCAAGAATATGGCAAGAAATACTAAAAAACGTGGAAAAGTAAAAATTCACACTGAAGGACCTGGAATATGGCAAGAAAACCTGAAAAAAAGGAGAATTAAAAACTCACACTTAAGGACCCAGAATATGGCGAGAAAACCTGAAAAACAAGGAAAATTAAAAACTCACACTGAAGGACCCAGAATATGGCTAGAAAACCTGAAAAAAGTAGAAAATTAAAAATTCACACTGAAGAAACCCGAATAGAGCGAGAAAACCTGAAAAGGGTGGAAAATGAGAATAATCATAATGCAGGACCCAGAATTGTGAAAAAAAAAAAACATGAAAAAAGTCGAAAATGAGAAAATCACACGGTAGGAACCAGAATATGCCGAGAAAACCTGAAAAACATGGAAAATTAAAAATACACAATGTAAGACCCAGAATATGGCGAAAAACCCTGAAAAAAGTAGAAAATTAAAAGCTCACACTGAAGGACCCCAAATATGACGAAAAAAAACCTGAAAAAGGTGGAAAATGAGAAAATCACACTGTAGGAACCAGAATTACGAAAAAACTTGAAAAACTTGGAAAATTAGAAAATCACACTGCAGGACCCAGAATATGCTGAGAAACCCTGAAAAACATCAAAATTAAAAAATCAAACTTTTGGACGAGGTATGTCGAGAAACCATGAAAAAAGTGGAAAATTAAAAATTCACACTATTTTACCCAGAAAGAATATGGCGAGAAACCCTGAAAAACGTGAAAAATTTAAAATTCACACTGTAGGATGCAGAATATGGCCAGAAACCCTAAAAAAAGTAAAAAAAATAATATATCACACTGAAGGACCCCGGATATGGCGAGAAAACCAGAAAAAGTTGGAATATGAGAAAATCACACCTTAGGACCCAGGATTGCGAAAAAATTGAAAAACGGGGGAAATGAGAAAATCACACTGTAGGACCCAGAATATGCCGAGAAACCCTGAAAAACTGGAATACACTGAGAATCCCTGAAAAATTCAAAAAATGCGAAAATCACACCCTAGGACTTGGAATATGATGAGAAACCCTGAAAACTTCAAAAAATGAGAAAAATCACACTGTAGTACCTGGAATATGGTGAGAAACACTAAAAAGGTAATAAAATGAGAAAATCACAGAGTAGGACCTGGAATATGGCGAGAAACCCTGAAACAGTCGAAAAATAAGAAAATCAAACTTGTAGTACATGCAATATGGTGAGAAACACTGAAAAAGTCAAAAAAAATGAGAATAACACACTCTAGGACTTGGAATATGATTAGAAACCCAAAAAGTCAAAAAATGAGAAAATCACACTGTAGGACTTGGAATATGAGGAGAAACCCTGAAAAAGTCTTAAAATGAGAAAATCACACTGTAGGACTTGGGATAAGGTAAGAAACCCTGAAAAAGTAGAAAAATTAGAAATCAAACTGTAGGAACTGGAATATGCTGAGAATCCCTGAAAAATTCGAAAAATGCGAAAATCACACTCTAGGACTTGGAATAAGATGAGAAACCCTGAAAAAGTCAAAAAATGAGAAAATCACACTGTAGTACCTGGAATATGGTGAGAAACACTGAAAAAGTCTAAAAATAAGATAAAACTTGTAGTACCTGAAATATGGTGAGAAACCCTGAAAAAGTCGAAAAATGAGAAAATCACACTGTAGGGACTACGAATATGATGAGAAACCGTGAAAAAGTATAAAATGAGAAAAATACACTGTAGGAGCTGGAATATGGAGAGAAACCCTGAAAAGTTTAAAAAATTAGAAAATCACACTTGTAGGACCTCCATATGGTGAGAAACCCTGAAAAACTCGAAAAAATGAGAAAATCACACAGTAGGACCTGGAATATGGTGAGAAACACTGAAAAAGTCAAAAAATGAGAAAACCACACAGGAGGACCTGCAATATGGTGAGAAACCGTGAAACAGTCGAAATATAAGAAAATCAAATTTGTAGTACCTGCAATATGGTGAGACACCCTGAAAAAGTCGAAAAATGAAAAAATCACACTGTAGGATTTGGAATATGATGAGAAACCCTGAAAAAGTCAAAAAATGAGAAAAATATACTGTAGGACCTGGAATGTGGTAAGAAACCCTGAAAAAGTCGAAGAATAAGAAAATCACACAAGTAGGACCTCCAATATGGTGAGAAACCCTGAAAAGTCGAAAAATGAGAAAAATTACAGAGTAGGACATGGAATATGGTAAGAAACCCTTTAAAAGTCGGAAAAAGAAAATCACACTGTAGGATTTGGAATATGATGAGAAAACCTGAAAAACTCAAAAAATGTGAAAATCACACTGTAGTACCTTGAATATTGTGAGAAAACACTGAAAAAGTCTAAAAATGAGAAATTCACACAGTAGGACTTGGAATATGGTGAGAAACCCTGAAACAGTCGAAAACTAAGAAAATCAAACTTGTAGTACCTGCAATATGGTGATAAACCCTGAAAAAGTCGAAAAATGAGAAAATCACACTGTAGGATCTGCAATAGGGTGAGAAATTCTGAAAAAGTCAAAAAATGAGAAAATCACACTGTAGGACTTGGAATATGATGAGAAAACATGAAAGAAATCGAAAAATGAGAAAATCACACTGTAGGAGCTGGAATATGGTGAAAAACTCTGAAAAAGTCGCAAATTAGAAAATGACAGTGTAGGACCTGGAATATGTTGAAGAAAACCTGAAATATTCGAAAAATGAGAAAATGACAATGTAGAACCTTGAGTACGGTAAGAAACCCTGAAAAAGTTTAAAAAAAGAGAAAATCACACTGTAGGACTTGGAATATGGTGAGAAACACTGAAAAAGTCAAAAAATGAGAAAATCATGCAGTAGGACCCAGTATATGGTGAGAAACCCTGAAAGAAGTCGAAAAATGAGAAAATCACACAGTAGGACCTGGAAGCTAGTGAGAAACCCTGAAAAAGTCGAAAAATGAGAAAATCAAACTGTAGGACCTGGAATATGTTGAGAAACCCTGAAAAATTCGAAAAAAGCAAAAATCACACTCTAGGACTTGGAATATGATGAGAAACCCTGAAAAAGTAAAAAAAAATGAGAAAATCACACTGTAGTACCTGGAATATGGTGAGAAACACTAAAAAAGTATTAAAATGAGAAAATCACACAGTAGGACCTGGAATATGGTGATAAACTCTGAAATAGTCAAAAACATGAGAAAATCACGCAGTAGTACCTGGAATATGGTGAGAAACCCTGAAAAAGTCGAAAAATGAGAAAATCACGCAGTAGGACCTAAAATATGGTGAGAAACTCTGAAAAAGTCGAAAAATAAGAAATTCACACTTGTAGGACCTACAATATGGTGAGAAACCCTGAAAAAGTCCAAAAAAGAGAAAATCACACTCTAGGACTTGTAATATGATGAGAAAACCTGAAAAAGTAAAAAAATGAATAAATCACACTGTAGTACCTAGAATATGGTGAGAAATACTGAAAAAGTCTTAACGTGAGAAAATCACACAGTAGGACCTGGAATATGGTGAGAAACCCTGAAACATTTGAAAAATGAGAAAATCAAACTTGTAGTACCTGCAATATGGTGAGAAACCCTGAAAAAGTCGAAAAATGAGAAAATCACACTATAGGATATGGAATAAGATGAGAGACTGTGAAAATTTTAAAAAATGAATAAAATACACTGTAGTAGTTGGAACATAGTGAGAAACCCTGCAAAAGTCGAAAAATAAGAAATACACACTTGTAGGACCTGCAATATGGTGAGAATCACTGAAAAACTCGAAAAATGAGAAAATCACACTCTAGGACTTGGAATATGATGAGAAACCCTGAAAAAGTCAAAAAATGAGAAAATTACACTGGTGGACCTGGGATATGTTGAGAAACCCTTTAAAAGTCGAAAAAAGAGAAAGTCACCCTGTAGGACTTGGAATATGATGAGAAAACCTGAAAAAGTCAAAAAATGAGAAAATAACACTGTAGTACCTTGAATATGGTGAGAAAACACTGAAAAAGTCGAAAAATGAGAAAATCACACAGTAGGACCTGGAATATGGTGAGAAACCCTGAAGCAGTCGAAAAATAAGAAAATCAAATTTGTCGTATCTGCAATATGGTGAGAAACCCTGAAAAAGTCAAAAAATGAGAAAAATACACTGAAGGAGCTGGAATATGGTGAGAAACCCTGAAAAAGTCAAAAAATAAGAAATTCACACTTGTAGGACCTGCAATAGGGTGAGAGAAGTCGAAAAATGAGAAAATCACGCAGTAGGACCAGGAATATTGTGAGAAAACGTGAAAAAGTCTAAAAATGAGAAAAATACACTGTAGGAGCTGGAATACGGTGAGAAAACCTGAAAAAGTCGAAAAATGAGAAAATCACACTGTAGGACCTGGAATATGGTGAGAAACACTGAAAAAGTCGAAAAATGAGAAAATCACACTTTAGGACTTGGAATATGATGAGAAACACTGAAAAACTCGAAAAAAGAAAAAATCACGCATTAGGAGCGGCAATTTGGTGAGAAACACTGAAAAGGTCTTAAAATGAGAAAATCACACTGTAGGACCTGGAATATGGTGAGAAACCCTGAAAAAGTCAAAAAATGAGAAAATCAAACTGTAGGTCCTGGAATATGGTGAGAAACCCTGAAAAAGTCAAAAATGAGAAAAATCACACTGTAATACATGGAATAAGTGGAGAAATTCTGAAAGAGTCAACAAATTAGAAAAAAAACACTCTAGGACATGGAATAACATGAGAAACCCTGAAAAAGTCAAAAAATGAGAAAATCACACTGTAGGACTTGGAATATGATGAGAAACCCTAAAAAAGTTGAAAAATGAGAAAATCACACTGTAGGACTTGGAATATGGTGAGGAACCCTGAAAAAGTCGAAAAATGAGAAAATCATGCAGTAGGACCTGGAATATGGTGAGAAAACCTGAAAAAGTCTTAAAATGAGAAAATCACACTGTAGGACTTGGAGTAAGATGAGAAACCCTGAAAAAGTCAAAAAATGAGAAAATCACACTATAGGACTTGGAATATGGTGAGAAACCCTGAAAAAGTCAAAAAATGAGCAAATCATGCAGTAGGACCTGGAATATGGTCAGAAACACTGAAAAAGTCTAAAAATTAAAAAGTCACACATTAGGACCTGGAATATGGTGAGAATATCTGAAAAAGTCGAAAAATAAGAAATTCATACTTGTAGGACCTACAATATGATGAGAAACCCTGAAAAAGTCAAAAAATGAGAAAATTACACTGTAGGACCTGGAATATTTTTGAGAAACCCTGAAAAAGTCCGAAAAGGAGAAAATCACACTCTAGGACTTGGAATAAGATGAAAAAACCTGAAAAAGTCAAAAAATGAGAAAATCATACTGTAGTACCTAGAATATGGTGAGAAACACTGAAAAAGTCTTAACGTGAGAAAATCACACAGTAGGACCTGGAATATGGTGAGAAACCCTGAAATATTTGAAAAATAAGAAAATCAAACTTGTAGTACCTGCAATATGGTGAGAAACCCTGAAAAAGTCGAAAAATGAGAAAATCACACTGTTCGACTTGGAATAAGATGAGAAACCGTGAAAATTTTAAAAAATGAGAAAAATACACTGTAGTAGATGGAACATGGTGAGAAACCCTGCAAAAGTCGAAAAATAAGATATTCACACTTGTAGGACCTGCAATATGGTGAGAATCCCTGAAAAACTCGAAAAATGAGAAAATCACACTCTAGGACTTGGAATATGATGAGAAACCCTGAAAAAGTCGAAAAATGAGAAAATCACACAGTAGGACCTGCAATATGGTGAGAAACCCTGAAACAGTCGAAAAATAAGAAATTCAAACTTGTAGTACCTGCAATATGGTGAGAAACCCTGAAAAATTCGAAAATTGAGAAAATCACACTGTAGGACTTGGAATAAGATGAGAAATCATGAAAAAGTCAAAAAATGAGAGAAATACACTGTAGGAGCTGGAATATGGTGAGAAACCCCGAAAAAGTCGAAAAATAAGAAAATTACACTTGTAGGACCACCAATATGGTGAGAAACACTGAAAAAGTCGAAAAATGAGAAAAATCACACTGTAGTACATGGATAATGGTGATATAATCTGAAGAAGTCAAAAAATTAGAAAAATCACACTCTAGGACTTGGAATAAGATGAGAAACCCCGAAAAGTCAAAAAATGAGAAAATCATACTGTAGGACTTGGAATATGATGAGAAACCCTGAAAAAGTCAAAAAATGAGAAAATCACACTGTACGACTTGGAATATGGTGAGAAACCCTGAAAAAGTCGAAAAATGAGAAAATCACGCTGTAGGACCAGGAATATTGTGAGAAAACGTGAAAAAGTCTAAAAATGAGAAAAATACACTGTAGGAGCTGGAATATGGTGAGAAAACCTGATAAAGTCGAAAAATAAGAAACTCACACTTGTTTGACCTCCAATATGGTTAGAAACCCTGAAAAAGTCTTAAAATGAGAAAATCACACTGTAGGACCTGGAATATGGTGAGAAACACTGAAAAAGTCAAAAAATGAGAAAATCACACTTTAGGACTTGGAATATGATGAGAAACCCATAAAAGTCAAAAAATGAGAAAATCACGCTGTAGGGTTGGAATATGGTGAGAAAAACTGAAAAAGTCGAAAAAAGAAAAAAATCACGCATTAGGAGCGGCAATTTGGTGAGAAACACTGAAAAAGGCTTAAAATGAGAAAATCACACTGTAGGACCTGGAATATGGTGAGAAACCCTGAAAAAGTAAAAAAATGAGAAAAATCACTCTGTAATACATGGAGTAAGTGGAGAAACTCTGAAAGAGTCAACAAATTAGAAAAATAACACTCTAGGACATGGAATAAGATGAGAAACCCTGAAAAAGTCAAAAAATGAGAAAATCACACTGTAGGACTTGGAATATGATGAGAAACCCTAAAAAAGTCGAAAAATGAGAAAATCACACTGTAGGACTTGGAATATGGTGAGGAACCCTGAAAAAGTCGAAAAATGAGAAAATCATGCAGTAGGACCTGGAATATGGTGAGAAACCCTGAAAAAGTCTTAACATGAGAAAATCACACTGTAGGACCTGGAATATGGTGAGAAACCCTGTTAAAGTCAAAAAAAGAGAAAAACACACTCTAGGACTTGGAATATGATGAGAAACCCTGAAAAAGTAAAAAAATGAGAAAATCACACTGTAGGACCTGGAATATGGTGAGAAACCCTGAAAAAGTCAAAAAATGAGAAAATCAAACTGTAGGTCCTGGAATAAGGTGAGAAACCCTGAAAAAGTCCAAAACTGAGAAAAATCACACTGTAATACATGGAATAAGTGGAGAAACTCTGAAAGAGTCGACAAATTAGAAAAATAACACTCTAGGACATGGAATAATATGAGAAACCCTGAAAAAGTCAAAAAAATGAGAAAATCACACTGTAGGACTTGGAATATGATGAGAAACCCTGAAAAAGTCAAAAAATGAGAAAATCACACTGTACGACTTGGAATATGGTGAGAAACCCTGAAAAAGTCGAAAAATGAGAAAATCATGCAGTAGGACCTGGAATATGGTGAGAAACCCTGAAAAAGTCAAAAAATGAGAAAATCACACAGTAGGACCTGCAATATGGTGAGAAACCCTGAAAAAGTTGAAAAATGAGAAAATCACACTGTAGGACTTGGAATAAGATGAGAAACCGTGAAAAAGACAAAAAATGACAAAAATACACTGTAGGAGCTGGAATATGGTGAGAAACCCTGAAAAAGTCCAACAATGAGAAATTCACACTTGTAGGACCCGCAATATGGTGAGAAACCCATAAAAGTCAAAAAATGAGAAAATCACACTGTAGGACTTGGAGTAAGATGAGAAACCCTGAAAAAGTCAAAAAATGAGAAAATCACCATATAGGACTTGGAATATGGTGAGAAACCCTGAAAAAGTAAAAAATGAGCAAAATATGCAGTAGGACCTGGAATATGGTGAGAAACACTGAAAAAGTCTTAACATGAGAACAATCATACTGTAGGACCTGGAATATGATCAGAAACACTGAAAATGTCTAAAAATGAGAAAATCACACATTAGGACCTGGAATATGGTGATAAACTCAGAAAAAGTCAAAAAAATGAGAAAATTACACTGTAGGACCTGGAATATTTTTTGAGAAACCCTGAAAAAGTCCGAAAAAGAGAAAATCACACTCTAGGACTTGGAATAGGATGAGAAAACCTGAAAAAGTCAAAAAATGAGAAAATCACACTGTAGTACCTAGAATATGGTGAGAAACACTGAAAAAGTCTTAACGTGAGAAAATCACACAGTAGGACCTGGAATATGGTGAGAAACCCTGAAACATTTGAAAAATAAGAAAATCAAACTTGTAGTACCTGCAATATGGTGAGAAACCCTGAAAAAGTCGAAAAATGAGAAAATCACACTGTTCGACTTTGAATAAGATGAGAGACCGTGAAATTTTTAAAAAATGAGAAAAATACACTGTAGTAGCTGGAACATGGTGAGAAACCCTGCAAAATTCGAAAAATAAGAAATTCACACTTTTAGGACCTGCAATATGGTGAGAATCCCTGAAAAAGTCGAAAAATGAGAAAATCACACTCTAGGAATTGGAATATGATGAGAAAACCTGAAAAAGTCGAAAAATGATAAAATCACACAGTAGGACCTGCAATATGGTGAGAAACCCTGAAACAGTCAAAAAATAAGAAAATCAAACTTGTAGTACCTGCAATATGGTGAGAAAACCTGAAAAAAGAAAGAAAGAAAGAAAGAAAGAAAGAAAGAAAGAAAGAAAGAAAGAAAGAAAGAAAGAAAGAAAGAAAGAAAGAAACCAAGGAGAATAAAAAGTTTTTATAAAAGTTTTATAAAAAGTGTTAAAGTTTTTAAAAATTAAAAAAAAAATTACCAGATCACCATCAAGCACACACAGCATTGGCTGTCTTCAGGTGTATCCTTTCAGCCTCCGAAACAAAAAGCAATGGCTGTCTGTCTTCAGGTGTATCCTATTCTCGAGTCTTACTTCCAACCTGAGTGCTGGGCTGAGCTGCCTCATTATGTAATTGTAAACCTTCCTTGGTTTGTCTTTTCCATTTCTAAGACTAACAGGCCTTTTTCTATTTAGAGAATATGCTCATGACTGTCCTTTAGATATAGTAAATATAACTGTTGCTCATAAAACTTGTTTTCTAGGAAATTTTAAAGGGCAATGGCAGAGTTTATTTATAAAAAATATTTTGCATTTATTTATTTGTGTGAGTGATGAAGCTCAGGTCTTCAAACTCGTCAGGAGTTATGATTACTTCCCCTCTCTCTCACCCCCTCTTTCTCCTCTCTCTCAATGATCAATTTTATTTTTAGTGTAAGAATTTTTTGCATGTGTATGCTGTGCCCACAGACTCCAGAACAGAGTATTAGATCCCCTGGAACTGGAGATGGGCCACCATATATATATACTGGTAATTGAGCCCAGGTTCTCTGGAAGAGGAGACAATGCTCTTAATTGTTGAGCCCTCTCTGTAGCCAAATCTTTCATTCTTTTTTTTTTTTTTTGAGTATATGTGAGGCTGTGTTTATATACATCATATGCAGACAATAAGAATGATTTAGATTCTTCAGCATCTGACACACTCTTCTGGAGTGTCTGAACATAGCTACAGCATACTTAAATATAATAAATAAATAAATCTTTAAAAAGAAAAGGAAAAGTAAAAAAGAAAGAACAGGCCTGCCATATGCATGTTCATAGAGGAAAATGGAAGAGACCCCAATCTAACCTCAGCAGGGTGCTTCCTTCTGGATGGTAGCTCACAGTTTCATCCCAGCAAGACAGGCAAATCACTGAGTTCAAGGACAGTAAGGTTCAGGACAGCCAAGGTTAGGAAGGAAAAGGGTCTATGTTGAGAATACAAACCGACAAAACAACAACTAGGAAAAAGAAGTGACAATGTAACTTGGGGTAGGGTACCAACAAGAGAAAGCTTTCTGTTACCACTTACAAACACCAGTAGCCTTGCACCCTTCTGTCCAGGTCCCTGCCTTCCTTTCTAGGAATTCTAAGGATGCCAGGGGGTGGGGGAATCCAGATTAACTTTTTTAATAACAAAGACTTCGTCTTAGATGTCTATAGGAAGTCCTTCTCAGTGCCTTTAACTACCACTGAACTTTCAGGGCTGTGACTCAACTGTAACAAGGAACAGGGCTAAGAACCTGCAGCCTTTGTAAACAACTATTTTTTTTAAAGTGGGGGACACAAATCAGCAGTAGAAGCCCTCAGGTTCAGCCATAATACTTGTTAGGGAAAGAGCCTCAAAGTCCGGAGCTGAGGTCTCATGGGTGAACTGCTTCAAGCTCTGAGTATCATTGAAAGAAAGAAAAGATATCATGTGGTTGCTTAATTTATTTATTTTATTATTTCTATTTTTTGTTTTCTTTTGCTTTGTTTTAGAAAAGGCCTCAGTCTGTAGCTATGGCTGACCTAGGACAGACTACATGTGTTAATTAGGGTTTCACAGCTGAGAAACAGACCATACCTATGTAATACTTAGAAAACCCAACAGTCAGCGGTGGCTCGAGCTCTTAATGAGAGCACTCTGGAGGCAGAGGCAGTCAGTTTCTGAGTTTGAGGCCAGCCTGGTTAAAGACAGGTATAGGCAGGGATAGGCAAGGCAGGTCTAGGCTAGCCAAGGGGCTAGGCTAGGCTAGGCAAGAGGCTAGGCTAGGCTACGCAAGGGGCTAGGCTAGGCTAGGCTAGGCAAGGGGCTAGGCAAGACAGAAAGACAAGTATGGCAGGCCTGGTGGTTTTTCTTTCTTTCTTATCCCTTTTAAAAATGTTTATTTATTTCTTTATTTCTTTATTTCTTTCTTTATTTATTTATTAGATATAAGTACACTGTAGCTGTCTTCAGACACTCCAGATGAGGGTGCCAGATTCTGGAGAATCTAAATCCCTCTTATGGGCCTCATATGATGTACATAAACACAGCCTCACATATACTTCTAAAAATTTAAAGATGTGTGGGGCCACTGAACGGGCTCAACAATTAACAGCATTGTCTCCTCTTCCAGAGAACCTGGGATCAACTACCAGCCACTATATGGTTGCCCATTTCCAGTTCCAGGGGATCAGACAGACAGACAGACAAACAGTCAAGGATGGCAGGCCTGCCTGGTTTTTCTTTTTTTCTTATCCTTTTTAAAAAATGTTTATTTATTTATTTATTTATTTATTTATTTATTTATTTATGTATTTATTATATATAAGTACACTGTAGCTGTCTTCAGACACTCCAGAAGAGGGTGTCAGATTCTGGAGAATCTAAATCCCTCTTATGGTCTCCATATGATGTACATAAACACAGCCTCACATACATTTCTAAAAATTTAAAGATGTGTGGGGCCACTGAGAGGGCTCAACAATTAACAGCATTGTCTCCTCTACCAGAGAACCTGGGATCAACTACCAGCAAGTATATGGTGGCCCATCTCCAGTTCCAGGGGATCAGACAGAGAGACAGACATACACACAGATAGAGATAAGGATGGAGGCCTGCCTGGTCTTTCTTTCTTTCTTATTCTTTTTAAGAAATGTTTATTTATTTATTTATGTATTTATTAGATATAGGTACACTGTAGCTGTCTTCAGACACTCCATTAGAGTGTGTCAGTTTCTGGAGAATCTAAATCCCTCTTATGGTCTGCATATGATGTACATAAACACAGCCTCACATATACTTCTAAAAATTTAAAGATGGGTGGGGCCAAAAATAAGGGTCAACAATTAACAGCATTGTCTCCTCTTCCAGAGAACCTGTGATCAACTATCAGACACTATTGTGGCCCATCTCCAGTTCCAGAAGATCAGACAGACAGACAGACAGACAGACAGACAGACAGACAGAGATAAGGATGGCAGGCCTGCCTGGTCTTTCTTTTTTTCTTATCATTTTTTAAAAAATGTTTATTTATTTATTTATGTATTTATTTATGTATTTATTAGATATAAGTACACTGTAGCTGTCTTCAGACACTCCAGAAGAGGGTGTCAGATTCTGGAGAATCTAAATCCCTCTTATGGTCTGCATATGATGTACATAAACACAGCCTGACATATACTTCTAAAATTTTAAAGATGTGTGGGGCCACTGAGAGGGCTCAACAATTAACAGCATTGTCTCCTCTACCAGAGAACCTGGGATCAACTACCAGCAAGTATATGGTGGTCCATCTCCAGTTCCAGGGGATCAGGCAGACAAAGAGACAGACAGAAAAGAGTGGCAGGCCTCCCTGGTTTTTCTTTCTTTCTTATCCTTTTAAAAAAATATTTATTTATTTATTTATTTATTTATTTATTTATTTATTTATTTATTTATTTATTTATGTATTTATTAGATATAAGTACACTGTAGTTGTCTTCAGACATTCCAGAAGAGGGTGTCAAAATCTGGAGAATCTAAATCCCTCTTATGGTCTGCATATGATGTACATAAACACAGCCTAACATATACTTCTAAATATTTAAAGATAGGTGGAGCCACTGAAAGGGCTCAACAATTAACAGCATTGTCTCCTCTTCCAGAGAACCTGGGATCAACTAACAGCAACTATATGGTGGCCCATTTCCAGTTCCAAGGGTTCAGACAGACTGACAGACAGACTGATAGAGATAAGGATGGAGGCCTGCCTGGCCTTTCTTTCTTTCTTATACGTTAAAAAAAATATTTATTTATTTATTTATTTATTTATTTATTTATTTATTTATTTATGTATTTATTAGATATAAGTACACTGTAGCTGTCTTCAGACCCTCTAGAAGAGGGTGTCATCTTCTGGAGAATCTAAATACCTCTTATGGTCTGCATATGATGTACATAAACACAGCCTCACATATACTTCTAAAAATTAAAAGAAGGGTGGGCCCACTGAAAGGGCTCAACAATTCACAGCATTGTCTCTTCTTCCAGAGAACGTGGGATCAACTACCAGCAACTATATGGTGGCCCATCTCAAGTTCCAGGGGATAAGACAGACAGACAGACAGACAGACAGAGATAAGGATGGCAGGCCTGCCTGATTTTTCTTTCTTTCTTATTTTTTTTAAAAAAATGTTTATTTATTTATTTATTTATTTATTTATTTATTTATTAGATATAAGTACACTGTAGCTGTCTTCAGACTCTCCAGAAGAGGGTGTCAGATTCTGGAGAATCTATATCCCTCTTATGGTCTGCATATGATGTACATGAACACAGCCTCACATATACTTCTAAAAATTTAAAGATGTGTGGGGCCACTGAAAGGGCTCAACAATTAACAGCATTGTCTCCTCTTCCAGAGAACCTGGGATCAACTACCAGCAACTATATGGTGGCCCATCTCCAGTTCCAGGGGATCAGACAGAGATACATACATACAGACAGACAAGGATTGCAGTCCTGCCTGGTTTTTTTTTCTTTATTATACATTTTAAAAAATGTTTATTTATTTATATATGTATTTATTAGATAAAAGTACACTGTAGCTGTCCTCAGGTACTTCAGAAGAGGGTGTCATATTCTGGAGAATCTAAATCCCTCTTATGGACTGCATATGATGTACATAAACACAGCCTCACATATACTTCTAAAAATTTAAAGATGTGTGGGGCCACTGAAAAGGCTCAAAAATTAACAGCATTGTCTCCTCTACCAGAGAACCTGGGATCAACTAGCCGCAACTATATGGTGGCCCATCTCCAGTTCCAGGGGATCAGACAGACAGACAGACAGACAGACAAGGATTGCAGGCCTGCCTGGTTTTACTTTCTTTCTTATCCTTTTTAAAAAATGTTTATTTATTTATTTCTTTATTTATTTATTATATATAAGTACACTGTAGCTGTCTTCAGACACTCCAGAAGATTGTGTCAGATTCTGGAGAATCTAAATCCCTCTTAAGGTCTGCATATGATGTACATAAACACAGCATCACATATACTTCTAAAAATTTAAGATGTGTGGGGCCACTGAAAGGGCTCAACAATTAACATCATTGTCTCCTCTACCAGAGAACCTGGGATCAACTACCAGCAACTATATGGTGGCCCATCTCCAGTTCCAGGGGTCAGGCAGACAAAGAGACAGACAGACAAGGGTGGCAGGCCTCTCTGGTTTTTCTTTCTTTCTTATCCTTTTTAAAAAATGTTTATTTATTTATGTATTTATTAGATATAAGTACTCTGTAGCTGTCTTCAGACACTCCAGAATAGGGTTTCAGATTCTGGAGAATATAAATCCCTCTTATGGTCTGCATATGATGGACATAAACACAGATTCACATACACTTCTAAAAATTTAAAGATGGGTGGGGCCACTGAAAGGGCTCAACAATTAACAGCATTGTCTCTTCTTCCAGAGAACCTGGGATCAACTACAAGCAACTATATGGTGGTCCATCTCGAGTTCCAGGGGATCAGACAGACAGACAGACAGACATACAGACAGAGATAAGGAGGGCAGGCCTGCCTGTTCTTTCTTTCTTTCTTATCCTTTTAAAATAATGTTTATTTATTTATTTATTTATTTATTAGATATAAGTACACTGTAGTTGTCTTCAGACACTCCAGAAGAGGGTGTCAGATTCTGGAGAATCTAAATCCCTCTTATGGTCTGCATATGATGTACATAAACACAGCCTCACATTTACTTCTTAAAATTTAAAGGTGGGGGGACCATTGAAAGGGCTCAGCAATTAACAGCATTGTCTCCTCTACCAGAGAACCTGGGATCAACTACCAGCACCTATATGGTGGCCCATCTCCAGATCCAGGGGATCAGAACGACAGACAGACAGACAGACAGACAGACAGAGATAAGGATGGCAGGCTTGCCTGGTCTTTCTCTCTTTCTTATCCGGTTTAAATAATGTTTATTTATTTATTTATTCATTTATTTATGTATTTATTAGATATAAGTACACTGTAGCTGTCTTCAGACACTCCAGAAGAGGGTGTCAGATACTGATGAACCTAAATCCCTCTTCTGGTCTGCATATCATGTACATAAACACAGCCTCACATACACTTCTAAAAATTTAAAGATGGGTAGGGCCACAAATAGGGGTCAACAATTAACAGCATTGTCTCCTCTTCCAGAGAACCTGGTATCAACTACCAGCAACTATATGGTGGCCCATCTCCAGTTCCCGGGGATCAGATCGACAGACAGACAGACAGACAAAGAAATGGATGGCAGGCCTGACTGTTCTTTCTTTCTTTCTTATCCTTTTTAAAAAATGTTTATTTATTTATTTATTTATTTATCTATGTATTTATTAGATATAAGTACACTGTAGCTGTCTTCAGACACTCCAGAAGAGGGTGTCAGATTCTGGAGAATCTAAATCCCTCTTATGGTCTGCATATGATGTACATAAACACAGCCTAACATATACTTCTAAATATTTAAAGATGGGTGGCGCCACTGAAAGGGCTCAACAATTAACAGCATTGTTTCCTCCTCCAGAGAACTTGGGATCAACTACCAGCAACTATTCGTGGCCCATCTCCAGTTCCCAGGTATCAGATTGACAGACAGACAGACAGACAGAGATATGGATGGCAGGCCTGCCTGGTCTTTCTTTCTGTCTTTTCCTTTTTAAAAAATGTTTATTTATTTATTTATTTATTTATTTATTTATTTATTTATTTATTTTTTATATATTTTTTTAGATATAAGTACACTGTAACTGTTCAGACACTCCAGAAGATGGTGTCAGATTCTGGAGAATATAAATCCCTCTTATGGTCTGCATATGATGTACGTAAACACAGCCTCACATATACTTCTAAAAATTGAAAGAAGGGTGGGGCCACTCTAAAAGCTCAACAATTAACAGCATTGTCTCCTCTTCCAGAGTACCTGGGATCAACTACCAGCAACTATATGGTGGCCCATCTCCAGTTCCAGGGGATCAGTCAGACAGACAGACAGACAATGATAAGGTTGGCAGGCCTGCCTGCTCTTTATTTCTTTCTTATCCTTTTAAAAAAATGTTTATTTATTTATTTATTTATTTATTTATCTATGTATTTATTAGATATAAGTACACTGTAGCTGTCTTCAGACACTCCAGAAGAGGGTGTCAGATTCTGGAGAATCTAAATCCCTCTTATGGTCTGCATATGATGTACATAAACACAGCCTCACATTTACTTCTTAAAATTTAAAGGTGGGGGGACCATTGAAAGGGCTCAGCAATTAACAGCATTGTCTCCTCTACCAGAGAACCTGGGATCAACTACCAGCACCTATATGGTGGCCCATCTCCAGATCCAGGGGATCAGAACGACAGACAGACAGACAGACAGACAGACAGAGATAAGGATGGCAGGCTTGCCTGGTCTTTCTCTCTTTCTTATCCGGTTTAAATAATGTTTATTTATTTATTTATTCATTTATTTATGTATTTATTAGATATAAGTACACTGTAGCTGTCTTCAGACACTCCAGAAGAGGGTGTCAGATACTGATGAACCTAAATCCCTCTTCTGGTCTGCATATCATGTACATAAACACAGCCTCACATACACTTCTAAAAATTTAAAGATGGGTAGGGCCACAAATAGGGGTCAACAATTAACAGCATTGTCTCCTCTTCCAGAGAACCTGGTATCAACTACCAGCAACTATATGGTGGCCCATCTCCAGTTCCCGGGGATCAGATCGACAGACAGACAGACAGACAAAGAAATGGATGGCAGGCCTGACTGTTCTTTCTTTCTTTCTTATCCTTTTTAAAAAATGTTTATTTATTTATTTATTTATTTATCTATGTATTTATTAGATATAAGTACACTGTAGCTGTCTTCAGACACTCCAGAAGAGGGTGTCAGATTCTGGAGAATCTAAATCCCTCTTATGGTCTGCATATGATGTACATAAACACAGCCTAACATATACTTCTAAATATTTAAAGATGGGTGGCGCCACTGAAAGGGCTCAACAATTAACAGCATTGTTTCCTCCTCCAGAGAACTTGGGATCAACTACCAGCAACTATTCGTGGCCCATCTCCAGTTCCCAGGTATCAGATTGACAGACAGACAGACAGACAGAGATATGGATGGCAGGCCTGCCTGGTCTTTCTTTCTGTCTTTTCCTTTTTAAAAAATGTTTATTTATTTATTTATTTATTTATTTATTTATTTATTTATTTATTTTTTATATATTTTTTTAGATATAAGTACACTGTAACTGTTCAGACACTCCAGAAGATGGTGTCAGATTCTGGAGAATCTAAATCCCTCTTATGGTCTGCATATGATGTACGTAAACACAGCCTCACATATACTTCTAAAAATTGAAAGAAGGGTGGGGCCACTCTAAAAGCTCAACAATTAACAGCATTGTCTCCTCTTCCAGAGTACCTGGGATCAACTACCAGCAACTATATGGTGGCCCATCTCCAGTTCCAGGGGATCAGTCAGACAGACAGACAGACAATGATAAGGTTGGCAGGCCTGCCTGCTCTTTATTTCTTTCTTATCCTTTTAAAAAAATGTTTATTTATTTATTTATTTATTTATTTATCTATGTATTTATTAGATATAAGTACACTGTAGCTGTCTTCAGACACTCCAGAAGAGGGTGTCAGATTCTGGAGAATCTAAATCCCTCTTATGGTCTGCATATGATGTACATAAACACAGCCTAACATATACTTCTAAAAATTTAAAGATAGGTGGAGCCACTGAAAAGGCTCACAAATTAACAGCATTGTCTCCTCTTCCAGAGACCTGGGATCAACTAACAGCAACTATATCGTGGCCCATCTCCAGTTCCAAGAGATCAGACAGACTGACAGACAGACAGACTGACAGAGATAAGGATGGCAGGTCTGCCTGGTCCTTCTTTCTTTCTTATCCTTTTTAAAAAATGTTTATTTATTTATTTATTTATTTATTTATTTATATGTTTATTAGATATAAGTACACTCTAGCCGTCTTCAGACACTCCAGAAAAAGGTGTCAGATTCTGGAGAATCTAAATCCCTCTTATGGTCTGCATATGATGTACATAAACACAGCCTCACATTTACTTCTTAAAATTTAAAGGTGGGGGGGGGCCACTGAAAGGGCTCAGCAATTAACAGCATTGTCTCCTCTTCCAGAGAACCTTGGATCAACTACCTGCAACTATATGGTGGCCCATCTCCACTCCCAGGGGATCAGACAGACAGACAGACAGACAAGGATAAGGTTGGCAGGCCTGCCTGCTCTTTATTTCTTTCTTATCCTTTGTAAAAAATGTTTATTTATTTATGTATTTATTAGATATAAGTACACTGTAGCTGTCTTCAGACACTCCAGAAGAGGGTGTCAGATTCTGGAGAATCTAAAACCCTCTTATGGTCTGCATATGATGTACATAAACACAGCCTCACATATACTACTAAAAATTTAACGATGGGTGGGGCCACTGAAAGCGCTCAACAATTAACAGCATTGTCTCCTCTTCCAGAGAACCTGGGATCAACTACCAGCACCTATATGGTGGCCCATCTCCAGTTCCAGGGGATCAGAACGACAGACAGACAGACAGACAGACAGAGATAAGGATGGTAGGCCTGCCTGGTCTTTCTTTTTTTCTTATCCGGTTTAAATAATGTTTATTTATTTATTTATTTATTTATTTATTTATTTATTTATTAGATATAAGTTCACTGAAGCTGTCTTCAGACACTCCAGAAGATGGTGTCACATTCTGGAGAATCTAAATCCCTCTTATGGTCTGCATATGATGTACATAAACACAGCCTCACATATACTACTAAAAATTTAACGATGGGTGGGGCCACTGAAAGGGCTCAACAATTAACAGCATTGTCTCCTCTTCCAGAGAACCTGGGATCAACTACCAGCACCTATATGGTGGCCCATCTCCAGTTCCACGGGATCAGAACGACAGACAGACAGACAGACAGACAGAGATAAGGATGGCAGGACTGCCTGGTTTTCTTTCCTTCTTATCCGATTTAAATAATGTTTATTTATTTATTTATTTATTTATTTATTTATTTATTTATTTATTTATTTATTATAGGTACACTGTAGCTGTCTTCAGACACTCCAGAAGAGGGTGTCAGATACTGATGAATCTAAATCCCTCTTCTGGTCTGCATATGATGTACATAAACACAGCCTCACATACACTTCTAAAAATTTAAAGTTGGGTAGGGCCACAAATAGGGGTCAACAATTAACAGCATTGTCTCCTCTTCCAGAGAACCTGGTATCAACTACCAGCAACTATATGGTAGCCCATCTCCAGTTCCAGGGGATCAGACAGACAGACAGACAGACAGAGATAAGGATGGCAGGCCTGCCTGGTCTTACTTTCTTTCTTATCCTTTTTAAAAAATGTTTATTTATTTATTTTTTTATGTATTTATTATATATAATACACTGTAGATGTCTTCAGACACTCCAGTAGAGGGTGTCAGATTCTGGAGAATCTAAATCCTCTTATAATCTGAATATGATGTACATAAACACAGCCTCACATATACTTCTAAATATTTAAATAAGTGTGGGGCCACTGATAGGGCTCAACAATTAACAGCATTGTCTCTTCTTCCAGAGATCCTTGGATCAATTACCAGCAACTATATGGTGGCCCATCTCAAGTTCCAGGGGATCAGACAGACAGACAGACAGACAGACAGAGATAAGGATGGCAGGCCTGCCTTGTCTTACTTTCTTTCTTATCCTTTTTAAAAAATGTTTATTTATTTATTTATTTATTTATTATCTATTTATTTATTAGATATAAGTACACTGTAGCTGTCTTCAGACACTCCAGAAGAGGGTGTCAGATTCTGGAGAATCTAAATCCCTCTTATGGTCTGCATATGATGTACAAAAACACAGCCTCACATATACTTCTAAATATTTAAAGATGGGTGGCGCCACTGAAAGGGCTCAACAATTAACAGCATTGTCTCCTCTTCCAGAGAACCTGGGATCAACTACCAGCAACTATTCGTGGCCCATCTCCAGTTCCCAGGTATCAGACTGACGGACAGACAGACAGACAGACAAAGATATGGATGGCAGGCCTGCCTGGTCTTTCTTTCTGTCTTATCTTTTTTAAAAAATGTTTATTTTTTTTATTTATTTATTTATTTATTTATTTATTTATTTATTTATTTATTAGATATAAGTACACTGTAGCTGTTCAGACACTCCAGAAGAGGGTGTCAGATTCTGGAGAATCTAAATCCCTCTTATGGTCTGCATATGATGTACATAAACACAGCCTCACATATACTTCTAAAAATTTAAAGAAGGGTGGGGCCACTCTAAAAGCTCAACAATTAACAGCATTGTCTCCTCTTCCAGAGTACCTGGGATCAACTACCAGAAACTATATGGTGGCCCATTACCAATTCCAGGGGATCAGACAGACAGACATACAGACAGTGATAAGGATGGCAGGCCGGCCTGGTCTTTCTTTCTTTCTTATCCTTTTAAAAAAATGTTTATTTATATATTTATTTATGTATTTATTAGATATAAGTACACTGTAGCTGTCTTCAGACACTCCAGAAGATTGTGTCAGATACTTGAGAATCTAAATCCCTCTTATGGTCTGCAAATGATGTACATAAACACAGCCTCACATTTACTTCTAAAAATTTAAAGGTGGGGGGTGCCACTGAGAGGTCTCTACAATTAACAGCATTGTCTCCTCTACCTGAGAAACTGGGATCAACTACCAGCAACTATATGGTGGCCCATCTCCAGTTTCAGGGGATCAGGCAGACAATGAGACAGACAGACAAGAGTGGCAGGCCTCCCTGGCTTTTCTTTCTTTCTTATACTTTTTAAAAAATATTTATTTATTTATTTATTTATTTATGTATTTATTAGATATAAGTACACTGTAGCTGTCTTCAGACAATCTAGAAGAGGGTGTCAGATTCTGGAGAATATAAATCCCTCTTATGGTCTGCATATGATGGACATATACACAGATTCACATACACTTCTAAAAATTTAAGATGGGTGGGGCCACTGAAAGGGCTCAACAATTAACAGCATTGTCTCTTCTTCCAGACAACCTGGGATCAACTACCAGCAACTATATAGTGGCCCATCTCCAGTTCCAGGGGATCAGACAGACAGACAGACAGACAGAGATAAGGATGGCAGTCCTGCCTGATTTTTCTTTCTTTCATATCCTTTTTAAAAATGTTTATTTATTTATTTATTTATTCATTTATTAATTTGTTTATTTATTTATTTATTTATTTATTTATGTATTTATTAGATATAAGTACACTGTAGCTGTCTTCAGACTCTCCAGAAGAGGGTGTCAGATTCTGGAGAATCTATATCCCTCTTATGGACTGCATATGATGTACATAAACACAGCGTCACATATACTTCTAAAAATTTAAAGATGGGTGGGGCCACTGAAAGGGCTCAACAATTAACAGCATTGTCTCATCTTCAAAAGGACCTGGGATCAACTACCAGCAACTATATTGTGGCCCATCTCCAGTTCCAGGGGATCAGACAGACATACATACAGACAGACAGACAAGGATTGCAGACCTGCCTGGTTTTTCTTTCTTTCTTATACATTTTAAAAATGTTTATTTATTTATATATGTATTTATTAGATATAAGTACACTGTAGCTGTCTTCAGGCACTTCAGAAGAGGGTGTCATATTCTGGAGAATCTAAATCCCTCTTATGGTCTGCATATGATGTACATAAACACAGCCTCACATATACTTCTAAAAAGTTAAAGATGTGTGGGGCCACTGAAAGGGCTCAACAATTAACAGCATTGTCTCCTCTTCCAGAGAACCTGGGATCAACTACCAGCACCTATATGGTGGCCCATCTCCAGTTCCAGGGGATCAGAACGACAGACAGACAGACAGACAGACAGACAGAGATAAGGATGGCAGGACTGCCTGGTTTTCTTTCCTTCTTATCCGATTTAAATAATGTTTATTTATTTATTTATTTATTTATTTATTTATTTATTTATTTATTTATTTATTATATATATGTACACTGTAGCTGTCTTCAGACACTCCAGAGGAGGGTGTCAGATACTGATGAATCTAAATCCCTCTTCTGGTCTGCATATGATGTACATAAACACAGCCTCACATACACTTCTAAAAATTTAAAGATGGGTAGGGCCACAAATAGGGGTTAACAATTAACAGCATTGTCTCCTCTTCCAGAGAACCTGGTATCAACTACCAGCAACTATATGGTAGCCCATCTCCAGTTCCAGGGGATCAGACAGACAGACAGACAGACAGACAGAGATAAGGATGGCAGGCCTGCCTGGTCTAACTTTCTTTCTTATCCTTTTTAAAAAATGTTTATTTATTTATTTTTTTATGTATTTATTATATATAAGTACACTGTAGCTGTCTTCAGACACTCCAGTAGAGGGTGTCAGATTCTGGAGAATCTAAATCCTCTTATAATCTGAATATGATGTACATAAACACAGCGTCACATATACTTCTAAAAATTTAAAGATGGGTGGGGCCACTGAAAGGGCTCAACAATTAACAGCATTGTCTCATCTTCAAAAGGACCTGGGATCAACTACCAGCAACTATATTGTGGCCCATCTCCAGTTCCAGGGGATCAGACAGACATACATACAGACAGACAGACAAGGATTGCAGACCTGCCTGGTTTTTCTTTCTTTCTTATACATTTTAAAAATGTTTATTTATTTATATATGTATTTATTAGATATAAGTACACTGTAGCTGTCTTCAGGCACTTCAGAAGAGGATGTCATATTCTGGAGAATCTAAATCCCTCTTATGGTCTGCATATGATGTACATAAACACAGCCTCACATATACTTCTAAAAAGTTAAAGATGTGTGGGGCCACTGAATCGGCTCAACAATTAACAGCATTGTCTCCTCTACCAGAGAACCTGGGATGAACTACCAGCAACTATATGGTGGCCCATCTCCAGTTCCAGGGGTCAGACAGACAGACAGATAGACAGACAGGGATTGCAGGCCTGCCTGGTTTTACCTTATTTCTTATCCTTTTTAAAAAATGTTTATTTATTTATTTATTTATTTATTTATTTATTTATTTATTTATTATATATAAGTACACTGTAGCTGTCTTCATACACTCCAGAAGAGGGTGTCAGATTCTGGAGAATCTAAATCCCTCTTATGGTCTGCATATTGTGTACATAAACACAGCCTCACATATACTTCTAAAAATTTAAAGATGTGTGGGTCCACTGAAAGGGCTCAACAATTAACAGGATTGTGTACTCTACCAGAGAACCTGGGATCAACTACCAGCAACTATATGGTGGCCCATCTCATGTTGCAGGGGATCAGACAGACAAAGAGACAGACAGACAAGGGTGGCAGGCCTCCTTGGTTTTTTTTTTTTCTTTCTTATCCTTTTAAAAAATGTTTATTTATTTATTTATGTATTTATTAGATATAAGTACAATGTAGCTGTCTTCAAACAATCCAGAAGAGGGTGTCAGATTCTGGAGAATATAAATCCCTCTTATGGTCTGCATATGATGGACATAAACACAGATTCACAGACACTTCTAAAAATTTAAAGATGGGTGTGGCCACTGAAAGGGCTCAACAATTAACAGCATTGTCTCTTCTTCCAGAGAACCTGGGATCAACTACAAGCAACTATATGGTGGCCCATCTCGAGTTCCAGGGGATCAGACAGACAGACATACAGACAGAGGTAAGGAGGGCAGGCCTGCCTGGTCTTTCTGTCTTTCTTATCCTTTTAAAATAATGTTTATTTATTTATTTATTTATTTATTTATTTATTTATTTATTTATTTAATTATTTATTTATTTATGTATTTATTAGATATAAGTACACTCTAGCTGTCTTCAGACACTCCAGAAGAGGGTGTCAGATTCTGGAGAATCTAAAACCCTCTTATGGTCTGCATATGATGTACATAAACACAGCCTCACATATACTACTAAAAATTTAACGATGGGTGGGGCCACTGAAAGCGCTCAACAATTAACAGCATTGTCTCCTCTTCCAGAGAACCTGGGATCAACTACCAGCACCTATATGGTGGCCCATCTCCAGTTCCAGGGGATCAGAACGACAGACAGACAGACAGACAGAGATAAGGATGGTAGGCCTGCCTGGTCTTTCTTTTTTTCTTATCCGGTTTAAATAATGTTTATTTATTTATTTGTTTATTATTTATTTATTAGATAGAAGTTCACTGAAGCTGTCTTCAGACACTCCAGAAGATGGTGTCACATTCCAGAGAATCTAAATCCCTCTTATGGTCTGCATATGATGTACATAAACACAGCCTCACATATACTACTAAAAATTTAACGATGGGTGGGGCCACTGAAAGGGCTCAACAATTAACAGCATTGTCTCCTCTTCCAGAGAACCTGGGATCAACTACCAGCACCTATATGGTGGCCCATCTCCAGTTCCAGGGGATCAGAACGACAGACAGACAGACAGACAGACAGACAGAGATAAGGATGGCAGGACTGCCTGGTTTTCTTTCCTTCTTATCCGATTTAAATAATGTTTATTTATTTATTTATTTATTTATTTATTTATTTATTTATTTATTTATTATATATATGTACACTGTAGCTGTCTTCAGACACTCCAGAAGAGGGTGTCAGATACTGATGAATCTAAATCCCTCTTCTGGTCTGCATATGATGTACATAAACACAGCCTCACATACACTTCTAAAAATTTAAAGATGGGTAGGGCCACAAATAGGGGTCAACAATTAACAGCATTGTCTCCTCTTCCAGAGAACCTGGTATCAACTACCAGCAACTATATGGTAGCCCATCTCCAGTTCCAGGGGATCAGACAGAGAGACAGACAGACAGACAGAGATAAGGATGGCAGGCCTGCCTGGTCTTACTTTCTTTCTTATCCTTTTTAAAAAATGTTTATTTATTTATTTTTTTATGTATTTATTATATATAAGTACACTGTAGATGTCTTCAGACACTCCAGTAGAGGGTGTCAGATTCTGGAGAATCTAAATCCTCTTATAATCTGAATATGATGTACATAAACACAGCCTCACATATACTTCTAAATATTTAAATAAGTGTGGGGCCACTGATAGGGCTCACCAATTAACAGCATTGTCTCTTCTTCCAGAGATCCTTGGATCAATTACCAGCAACTATATGGTGGCCCATCTCAAGTTCCAGGGGATCAGACAGACAGACAGACAGACAGACAGAGATAAGGATGGCAGGCCTGCCTTGTCTTACTTTCTTTCTTATCCTTTTTAAAAAATGTTTATTTATTTATTTATTTATTTATTATCTATTTATTTATTAGATATAAGTACACTGTAGCTGTCTTCAGACACTCCAGAAGAGGGTGTCAGATTCCGGAGAATCTAAATCCCTCTTATGGTCTGCATATGATGTACAAAAACACAGCCTCACATATACTTCTAAATATTTAAAGATGGGTGGCGCCACTGAAAGGGCTCAACAATTAACAGCATTGTCTCCTCTTCCAGAGAACCTGGGATCAACTACCAGCAACTATTCGTGGCCCATCTCCAGTTCCCAGGTATCAGACTGACAGACAGACAGACAGACAGACAGAGATATGGATGGCAGGCCTGCCTGGTCTTTCTTTCTGTCTTATCTTTGTTAAAAAATGTTTATTTTTTATTTATTTATTTATTTATTTATTTATTTATTTATTTATTTATTTATTTATTTATTTATTAGATATAAGTACACTGTAGCTGTTCAGACACTCCAGAAGAGGGTGTCAGATTCTGGAGAATCTAAATCCCTCTTATGGTCTGCATATGATGTACATAAACACAGCCTCACATATACTTCTAAAAATTTAAAGAAGGGTGGGGCCACTCTAAAAGCTCACATTTAACAGCATTGTCTCCTCTTCCAGAGTACCTGGGATCAACTACCAGCAACTATATGGTGGCCCATTACCAATTCCAGGGGATCAGACAGACAGACATACAGACAGTGATAAGGATGGCAGGCCGGCCTGGTCTTTCTTTCTTTCTTATCCTTTTTAAAAAAATGTTTATTTATATATTTATTTATGTATTTATTAGATATAAGTACACTGTAGCTGTCTTCAGACACTCAAGAAGAGGGTGTCAGATACTTGAGAATCTAAATCCCTCTTATGGTCTGCATATGATGTACATAAACACAGCCTCACATTTACTTCTAAAAATTTAAAGGTGGGGGGGGCCACTGAGAGGTCTCTACAATTAACAGCATTGTCTCCTCTACCTGAGAAACTGGGATCAACTACCAGCAACTATATGGTGGCCCATCTCCAGTTTCAGGGGATCAGGCAGACAAAGAGACAGACAGACAAGAGTGGCAGGCCTCCCTGGCTTTTCTTTCTTTCTTATACTTTTTAAAAAATATTTATTTATTTATTTATTTATGTATTTATTAGATATAAGTACACTGTAGCTGTCTTCAGACACTCTAGAAGAGGGTGTCAGATTCTGGAGAATATAAATCCTTCTTATGGTCTGCATATGATGGACATATACACAGATTCACATACACTTCTAAAAATTTAAGATGGGTGGGCCACTGAAAGGGCTCAACAATTAACAGCATTGTCTCTTCTTCCAGACAACCTGGGATCAACTACCAGCAACTATATAGTGGCCCATCTCCAGTTCCAGGGGATCAGACAGACAGACAGACAGACAGAGATAAGGATGGCAGGCCTGCCTGATTTTTCTTTCTTTCATATCCTTTTTAAAAATGTTTATTTATTTATTTATTCATTTATTCATTTGTTTATTTATTTATTTATTTATTTATTTATTTATTTATTTATTTATTAGATATAAGTACACTCTAGCTGTCTTCAGACTCTCCAGAAGAGGGTGTCAGATTCTGGAGAATCTATATCCCTCTTATGGACTGCATATGATGTACATAAACACAGCCTCACATATACTTCTAAAAATTTAAAGATGTGTGGGTCCACTGAAAGGGCTCAACAATTAACAGGATTGTCTCCTCTACCAGAGAACCTGGGATCAACTACCAGCAACTATATGGTGGCCCATCTCATGTTGCAGGGGATCAGACAGACAAAGAGACAGACAGACAAGGGTGGCAGGCCTCCTTGGTTTTTTTTTTTCTTTCTTATCCTTTTAAAAAAATGTTTATTTATTTATTTATGTATTTATTAGATATAAGTACAATGTAGCTGTCTTCAAACAATCCAGAAGAGGGTGTCAGATTCTGGAGAATATAAATCCCTCTTATGGTCTGCATATGATGGACATAAACACAGATTCACAGACACTTCTAAAAATTTAAAGATGGGTGTGGCCACTGAAAGGGCTCAACAATTAACAGCATTGTCTCTTCTTCCAGAGAACCTGGGATCAACTACAAGCAACTATATGGTGGCCCATCTCGAGTTCCAGGGGATCAGACAGACAGACAGACAGACAGAGATAAGGATGGCAGGCCTGCCTGGTCTTACTTTCTTCCTTATCCTTTTTAAAAAATGTTTATTTATTTATTTTTTTATGTATTTATTATATATAAGTACACTGTAGATGTCTTCAGACACTCCAGTAGAGGGTGTCAGATTCTGGAGAATCTAAATCCTCTTATAATCTGAATATGATGTACATAAACACAGCCTCACATATACTTCTAAATATTTAAATAAGTGTGGGGCCACTGATAGGGCTCAACAATTAACAGCATTGTCTCTTCTTCCAGAGATCCTTGGATCAATTACCAGCAACTATATGGTGGCCCATCTCAAGTTCCAGGGGATCAGACAGACAGACAGACAGACAGACAGAGATAAGGATGGCAGGCCTGCCTTGTCTTACTTTCTTTCTTATCCTTTTTAAAAAATGTTTATTTATTTATTTATTTATTATCTATTTATTTATTAGATATAAGTACACTGTAGCTGTCTTCAGACACTCCAGAAGAGGGTGTCAGATTCTGGAGAATCTAAATCCCTCTTATGGTCTGCATATGATGTACAAAAACACAGCCTCACATATACTTCTAAATATTTAAAGATGGGTGGCGCCACTGAAAGGGCTCAACAATTAACAGCATTGTCTCCTCTTCCAGAGAACCTGGGATCAACTACCAGCAACTATTCGTGGCCCATCTCCAGTTCCCAGGTATCAGACTGACGGACAGACAGACAGACAGACAGAGATATGGATGGCAGGCCTGCCTGGTCTTTCTTTATGTCTTATCTTTTTAAAAAAATGTTTATTTTATTTATTTATTTATTTATTTATTTATTTATTTATTTATTTATTTATTTATTTATTAGATATAAGTACACTGTAGCTGTTCAGACACTCCAGAAGAGGGTGTCAGATTCTGGAGAATTTAAATCCCTCTTATGGTCTGCATATGATGTACATAAACACAGCCTCACATATACTTCTAAAAATTTAAAGAAGGGTGGGGCCACTCTAAAAGCTCAACAATTAACAGCATTGTCTCCTCTTCCAGAGTACCTGGGATCAACTACCAGCAACTATATGGTGGCCCATTACCAATTCCAGGGGATCAGACAGACAGACATACAGACAGTGATAAGGATGGCAGGCCGGCCTGGTCTTTCTTTCTTTCTTATCCTTTTTAAAAAAATGTTTATTTATATATTTATTTATGTATTTATTAGATATAAGTACACTGTAGCTGTCTTCAGACACTCCAGAAGAGGGTGTCAGATACTTGAGAATCTAAATCCCTCTTATGGTCTGCAAATGATGTACATAAACACAGCCTCACATTTACTTCTAAAAATTTAAAGGTGGGGGGTGCCACTGAGAGGTCTCTACAATTAACAGCATTGTCTCCTCTACCTGAGAAACTGGGATCAACTACCAGCAACTATATGGTGGCCCATCTCCAGTTTCAGGGGATCAGGCAGACAAAGAGACAGACAGACAAGAGTGGCAGGCCTCCCTGGCTTTTCTTTCTTTCTTATACTTTTTAAAAAATATTTATTTATTTATTTATGTATTTATTAGATATAAGTACACTGTAGCTGTCTTCCGACAATCTAGAAGAGGGGGTCAGATTCTGGAGAATATAAATCCCTCTTAGGGTCTGCATATGGTGGACATATACACAGATTCACATACACTTCTAAAAATTTAAGATGGGTGGGGCCACTGAAAGGGCTCAACAATTAACAGCATTGTCTCTTCTTCCAGACAACCTGGGATCAACTACCAGCAACTATATAGTGGCCCATCTCCAGTTCCAGGGGATCAGACAGACAGACAGACAGACAGAGATAAGGATGGCAGTCCTGCCTGATTTTTCTTTCTTTCATATCCTTTTTAAAAATGTTTATTTATTTATTTATTCATTTATTCATTTATTTATTTATTTATTTATTTATTTATTTATTTATTTATTTATTTATGTATTTATTAGATATAAGTACACTGTAGCTGTCTTCAGACTCTCCAGAAGAGGGTGTCAGATTCTGGAGAATCTATATCCCTCTTATGGACTGCATATGATGTACATAAACACAGCGTCACATATACTTCTAAAAATTTAAAGATGGGTGGGGCCACTGAAAGGGCTCAACAATTAACAGCATTGTCTCATCTTCAAAAGGACCTGGGATCAACTACCAGCAACTATATTGTGGCCCATCTCCAGTTCCAGGGGATCAGACAGACATACATACAGACAGACAGACAAGGATTGCAGACCTGCCTGGTTTTTCTTTCTTTCTTATACATTTTAAAAATGTTTATTTATTTATATATGTATTTATTAGATATAAGTACACTGTAGCTGTCTTCAGGCACTTCAGAAGAGGGTGTCATATTCTGGAGAATCTAAATCCCTCTTATGGTCTGCATATGATGTACATAAACACAGCCTCACATATACTTCTAAAAAGTTAAAGATGTGTGGGGCCACTGAAAGGGCTCAACAATTCACAGCATTGTCTCCTCTTCCAGAGAACCTGGGATCAACTACCAGCACCTATATGGTGGCCCATCTCCAGTTCCAGGGGATCAGAACGACAGACAGACAGACAGACAGACAGACAGAGATAAGGATGGCAGGACTGCCTGGTTTTCTTTCCTTCTTATCCGATTTAAATAATGTTTATTTATTTATTTATTTATTTATTTATTTATTTATTTATTATATATATGTACACTGTAGCTGTCTTCAGACACTCCAGAGGAGGGTGTCAGATACTGATGAATCTAAATCCCTCTTCTGGTCTGCATATGATGTACATAAACACAGCCTCACATACACTTCTAAAAATTTAAAGATGGGTAGGGCCACAAATAGGGGTTAACAATTAACAGCATTGTCTCCTCTTCCAGAGAACCTGGTATCAACTACCAGCAACTATATGGTAGCCCATCTCCAGTTCCAGGGGATCAGACAGACAGACAGACAGACAGACAGAGATAAGGATGGCAGGCCTGCCTGGTCTAACTTTCTTTCTTATCCTTTTTAAAAAATGTTTATTTATTTATTTTTTTATGTATTTATTATATATAAGTACACTGTAGCTGTCTTCAGACACTCCAGTAGAGGGTGTCAGATTCTGGAGAATCTAAATCCTCTTATAATCTGAATATGATGTACATAAACACAGCCTCACATATACTTCTAAATATTTAAATAAGTGTGGGGCCACTGATAGGGCTCAACAATTAACAGCATTGTCTCTTCTTCCAGAGATCCTTGGATCAATTACCAGCAACTATATGGTGGCCCATCTCAAGTTCCAGGGGATCAGACAGACAGACAGACAGACAGACAGAGATAAGGATGGCAGGCCTGCCTTGTCTTACTTTCTTTCTTATCCTTTTTAAAAAATGTTTATTTATTTATTTATTTATTTATTTATTATCTATTTATTTATTAGATATAAGTACACTGTAGCTGTCTTCAGACACTCCAGAAGAGGGTGTCAGATTCTGGAGAATCTAAATCCCTCTTATGGTCTGCATATGATGTACAAAAACACAGCCTCACATATACTTCTAAATATTTAAAGATGGGTGGCGCCACTGAAAGGGCTCAACAATTAACAGCATTGTCTCCTCTTCCAGAGAACCTGGGATCAACTACCAGCAACTATTCGTGGCCCATCTCCAGTTCCCAGGTATCAGACTGACAGACAGACAGACAGACAGACAGAGATATGGATGGCAGGCCTGCTTGGTCTTTCTTTATGTCTTATCTTTTTTAAAAAATGTTTATTTTTTACTTATTTATTTATTTATTTATTTATTTATTTATTTATTTATTTATTTATTTATTTATTAGATATAAGTACACTGTAGCTGTTCAGACACTCCAGAAGAGGGTGTCAGATTCTGGAGAATTTAATCCCTCTTATGGTCTGCATATGATGTACATAAACACAGCCTCACATATACTTCTAAAAATTTAAAGAAGGGTGGGGCCACTCTAAAAGCTCACAATTAACAGCATTGTCTCCTCTTCCAGAGTACCTGGGATCAACTACCAGCAACTATATGGTGGCCCATTACCAATTCCAGGGGATCAGACAGACAGACATACAGACAGTGATAAGGATGGCAGGCCGGCCTGGTCTTTCTTTCTTTCTTATCCTTTTTAAAAAAATGTTTATTTATATATTTATTTATGTATTTATTAGATATAAGTACACTGTAGCTGTCTTCAGACAATCAAGAAGAGGGTGTCAGATACTTGAGAATCTAAATCCCTCTTATGGTCTGCATATGATGTACATAAACACAGCCTCACATTTACTTCTAAAAATTTAAAGGTGGGGGTGGGGCACTGAGAGGTCTCTACAATTAACAGCATTGTCTCCTCTACCTGAGAAACTGGGATCAACTACCAGCAACTATATGGTGGCCCATCTCCAGTTTCAGGGGATCAGGCAGACAAAGAGACAGACAGACAAGAGTGGCAGGCCTCCCTGGCTTTTCTTTCTTTCTTATACTTTTTAAAAAATATTTATTTATTTATTTATTTATGTATTTATTAGATATAAGTACACTGTAGCTGTCTTCAGACACTCTAGAAGAGGGTGTCAGATTCTGGAGAATATAAATCCTTCTTATGGTCTGCATATGATGGACATATACACAGATTCACATACACTTCTAAAAATTTAAGATGGGTGGGGCCACTGAAAGGGCTCAACAATTAACAGCATTGTCTCTTCTTCCAGACAACCTGGGATCAACTACCAGCAACTATATAGTGGCCCATCTCCAGTTCCAGGGGATCAGACAGACAGACAGACAGACAGAGATAAGGATGGCAGGCCTGCCTGATTTTTCTTTCTTTCATATCCTTTTTAAAAATGTTTATTTATTTATTTATTCATTTATTCATTTGTTTATTTATTTATTTATTTATTTATGTATTTATTAGATATAAGTACACTCTAGCTGTCTTCAGACTCTCCAGAAGAGGGTGTCAGATTCTGGAGAATCTATATCCCTCTTATGGACTGCATATGATGTACATAAACACAGCCTCACATATACTTCTAAAAATTTAAAGATGTGTGGGTCCACTGAAAGGGCTCAACAATTAACAGGATTGTCTCCTCTACCAGAGAACCTGGGATCAACTACCAGCAACTATATGGTGGCCCATCTCATGTTGCAGGGGATCAGACAGACAAAGAGACAGACAGACAAGGGTGGCAGGCCTCCTTGGTTTTTTTTTTTTTTCTTTCTTATCCTTTTAAAAAAATGTTTATTTATTTATTTATGTATTTATTAGATATAAGTACAATGTAGCTGTCTTCAAACAATCCAGAAGAGGGTGTCAGATTCTGGAGAATATAAATCCCTCTTATGGTCTGCATATGATGGACATAAACACAGATTCACAGACACTTCTAAAAATTTAAAGATGGGTGGGGCCACTGAAAGGGCTCAACAATTAACAGCATTGTCTCCTCTTCCAGGGAACCTGGGATCTACTACCAGCAACTATATGGTGGCCCATCTCCAGTTCCAGGGTATCTGACAGATAGACAGACAGACAGACAGACAGACAGACAGACAAGGTGGCAGGCCTGCCTGGTCTTTCTTTCTTTCTTATTCTTTTTAAAAAATGTTTATTTATTTATTTATGTATTTATTAGATATAAGTACACTGTAGCTGTCTTCAGACACTCTAGAAGAGGGTGTCATATTCTGGAGAATCTAAATCCCTCTTATGGTCTGCATATGATGTACATAAACACAGCCTCACATATACTTCTAAAAATTTAAAGATGGGTGGGCCCACTGAAAGGGCTCAACAATTAACAGCATTGTCTCCTCTTCCAGAGAACCTGGGATCAACTACAAGCAACTCTATGGTGGCCCATCTCCAGTTCCAGAGGATCAGACAGACAGACAGACAGACAGAGATAAGGATGGCAGTCCTGCCTGGTCTTTCTTTCTTTCTTATCCTTTTTAAAAAATGTTTGTTTATTTATTTATTTATTTATATATGTATTTATTAGATATAAGTACACTGTAGCTATCTTCAGACACTCCAGAAGAGGGTGTCAGATTCTGGAGAATCTATATCCCTCTTATGGTCTGCATATGATGTACATAAACACAGCCTCACATATACTTCTAAAAATTTAAAGATGGGTGGGCCCACTGAAAGGGCTCAACAATGAACACCATTGTCTCCTCTTCCAGACAACGTGGGATCAACTTCCAGCAACTATATGGTGGCCCATCTCAAGTTCCAGGGGATAAGATAGACAGACAGACAGACAGAGATAAGGATGGCAGGCCTGCCTGATTTTTCATACTTTCTTATCCTTTTTAAAAAATGTTTATTTATTTATTTATTCATTCATTTATTTATTTATTTATTTATTTATTTATTTATTAGATATAAGTACACTGTAGCTGTCTTCAGACTCTCCAGAAGAGGGTGTCAGATTCTGGAGAATCTATATCCCTCTTATGGTCTGCATATGATGTACATAAACACAACCTCACATATACTTCTAAAAATTTAAAGATGGGTGGGGCCACTGAAAGGGCTCAACAATGAACAGCATTGTCTCCTCTTCCAGAGGACCTGGGATCAACTACCAGCAACTATATTGTGGCCCATCTCAAGTTCCAGGGGATAAGACAGACATACAGACAGACAGAGAGACAAGGATTGCAGGCCTGCCTGGTTTTTCTTTCTTTCTTATACATTTTAAAAATGTTTATTTATTTATATATGTATTTATTAGATATAAGTACACTGTAGCTATCTTCAGACACTTCAGAAGTGGGTGTCATATTCTGAAGAATCTAAATCCCTCTTATGGTCTGCATATGATGTACATAAACACAGCCTCACATATACTTCTAAAAAGTTAAAGATGTGTGGGGCCACTGAAACGGCTCAATAATTAACAGCATTGTCTCCTCTTCCAGACAATGTGGGATCAACTACCAGCAACTATATGGTGGCCCATCTACAGTTCCAGGGGTTCAGACAGACAGACAGACAGACAAGGATTGCAGGCCTGCCTGGTTTTATTTTCTTTCTTATCCTTTTTAAAAAATGTTTATTTATTTATTTATTTATTTATTTATTTATTTATTTATTTATGTATATATTATATATAAGTACACTGTAGCTGTCTTCAGACACTCCAGAAGAGGGTGTCAGATTCTGGAGAATCTAAATCCCTCTTATGGTCTGCATATGATGTACATAAACACAGCCTCACATATACTTCTAAAAATTTAAAGATGTGTGGGGCCTCTGAGAGGGCTCAACAATTAACAGCATTGTCTCCTCTACCAGAGAACCTGGGATGAACTACCAGCAACTATATGGTGGCCCATCTCCAGTTCCAGGGAATCAGGCAGACAAAGAGACAGACAGACAAGGGTGGCAGGCCTCCCTGGTTTTTCTTTCTTTCTTATCCTTTTTAAAAAATGTTTATTTATTTATTTATGTATTTATTAGATATAAGTACACTGTAGCTGTCTTCAGACACTCCAGAAGAGGGTGTCACATTCTGGAGAATATAAATCCCTCTTATGGTCTGCATATGATGGACATAAACACAGATTCACATACACTTCTAAAAATTTAAGATGGGTGGGGCCACTGAAAGGGCTCAACAATTAACAGCATTTTCTCTTCTTCCAGAGAACCTGGGATCAACTACCAGCAACTATATGGTGGCCCATCTCCAGTTCCAGGGGATCAGACAGACAGACAGACAGACAGAGATAAGGAGGGCAGGCCTGCCTGGTTTTTCTTTCTTTCTTATCCTTTTAAAATAATATTTATTTATTTATTTATTTATTAGATATAAGTACACTGAAGCTGTCTTCAGACACTCTAGAAGAGGGTGTCATCTTCTGGAGAATCTAAATCCCTCTTATGGTCTGCATATGATGTACATAAACACAGCCTCACATATACTTCTAAAAATTTAAAGATGGGTTGGCCCACTGAAACGGCTCAACAATTAACAGCATTGTCTCTTCTTCCAGAGAATGTGGGATCAAATACCAGCAACTATATGGTGGCCCATCTCAAGTTCCAGGGGATAAGACAGACAGACAGACAGACAGAGATAAGGATGGCAGGCCTGCCTGATTTTCTTTCTTTCTTATCCTTTTTAAAAAATGTTTATTTATTTATTTATTTATTTATTTATTTATTTATTCATTCATTCATTTATTTATTTATTTATTTATTTATTTATTTATTTATTTATGCATTTATTAGATATAAGTACACTGTAGCTGTCTTCAGACTCTCCAGAAGAGGGTGTCAGATTCTGGAGAATCTATATCTTTCTTATGGTCTGCATATGATGTACATAAACACAGCCTCACATATACTTCTAAAAATTTAAAGATGGGTGGGGCCACTGAAAGGGCTCAACAATGAACAGCATTGTCTCCTCTTCCAGAGGACCTGGGATCAACTACCAGCAACTATATTGTGGCCCATCTCAAGTTCCAGGGGATAAGACAGACATACAGACAGAGAGAGAGACAAGGATTGCAGGCCTGCCTGGTTTTTCTTTCTTTCTTATACATTTTAAAAATGTTTATTTATTTATATATGTATTTATTAGATATAAGTACACTGTAGCTATCTTCAGACACTTCAGAAGTGGGTGTCATATTCTGAAGAATCTAAATCCCTCTTATGGTCTGCATATGATGTACATAAACACAGCCTCACATATACTTCTAAAAAGTTAAAGATGTGTGGGGCCACTGAAACGGCTCAATAATTAACAGCATTGTCTCCTCTTCCAGACAATGTGGGATCAACTACCAGCAACTATATGGTGGCCCATCTACAGTTCCAGGGGTTCAGACAGACAGACAGACAGACAAGGATTGCAGGCCTGCCTGGTTTTATTTTCTTTCTTATCCTTTTTAAAAAATGTTTATTTATTTATTTATTTATTTATTTATTTATTTATTTATTTATTTATGTATATATTATATATAAGTACACTGTAGCTGTCTTCAGACACTCCAGAAGAGGGTGTCAGATTCTGGAGAATCTAAATCCCTCTTATGGTCTGCATATGATGTACATAAACACAGCCTCACATATACTTCTAAAAATTTAAAGATGTGTGGGGCCTCTGAGAGGGCTCAACAATTAACAGCATTGTCTCCTCTACCAGAGAACCTGGGATGAACTACCAGCAACTATATGGTGGCCCATCTCCAGTTCCAGGGAATCAGGCAGACAAAGAGACAGACAGACAAGGGTGGCAGGCCTCCCTGGTTTTTCTTTCTTTCTTATCCTTTTTAAAAAATGTTTATTTATTTATTTATGTATTTATTAGATATAAGTACACTGTAGCTGTCTTCAGACACTCCAGAAGAGGGTGTCACATTCTGGAGAATATAAATCCCTCTTATGGTCTGCATATGATGGACATAAACACAGATTCACATACACTTCTAAAAATTTAAGATGGGTGGGGCCACTGAAAGGGCTCAACAATTAACAGCATTTTCTCTTCTTCCAGAGAACCTGGGATCAACTACCAGCAACTATATGGTGGCCCATCTCCAGTTCCAGGGGATCAGACAGACAGACAGACAGACAGAGATAAGGAGGGCAGGCCTGCCTGGTTTTTCTTTCTTTCTTATCCTTTTAAAATAATATTTATTTATTTATTTATTTATTAGATATAAGTACACTGAAGCTGTCTTCAGACACTCTAGAAGAGGGTGTCATCTTCTGGAGAATCTAAATCCCTCTTATGGTCTGCATATGATGTACATAAACACAGCCTCACATATACTTCTAAAAATTTAAAGATGGGTTGGCCCACTGAAACGGCTCAACAATTAACAGCATTGTCTCTTCTTCCAGAGAATGTGGGATCAAATACCAGCAACTATATGGTGGCCCATCTCAAGTTCCAGGGGATAAGACAGACAGACAGACAGACAGAGATAAGGATGGCAGGCCTGCCTGATTTTCTTTCTTTCTTATCCTTTTTAAAAAATGTTTATTTATTTATTTATTTATTTATTTATTTATTTATTTATTTATTTATTCATTTATTTATTTATTTATTTATTTATTTATTTATTTATTTATGCATTTATTAGATATAAGTACACTGTAGCTGTCTTCAGACTCTCCAGAAGAGGGTGTCAGATTCTGGAGAATCTATATCTTTCTTATGGTCTGCATATGATGTACATAAACACAGCCTCACATATACTTCTAAAAATTTAAAGATGGGTGGGGCCACTGAAAGGGATCAACAATTAACAGCATTGTCTCCTCTTCCAGAGGAACTGGGATCAACTACCAGCAACTATATTGTGGCCCATCTCCAGTTCCAAGGGATCAGACAGACATACATACAGACAGACAGACAAGGATTGCAGGCCTGTCTGGTTTTTCTTTCTTTCTTATACATTTTAAAAATGTTTATTTATTTATTTATTTATTTATTTATTTATTTATTTATTTATTTATGTATTTATTAGATATAAGTACACTGTAGCTGTCTTCAGACACTTCAGAAGAGGGTGTCATATTCTGGAGAATCTAAATCCCTCTTATGGTCTGCATATGATGTACATAAACAAAGCTTCACATATACTTCTAAAAATTTAATGATGTGAGGGGCCACTGAAACGGCTAAAAATTAACAGCATTGTCTCCTCTACCAGAGAACCTGGGATCAAATACCAGCAACTATATGGTGGCCCATCTCCAGTTCTAGGGGATCAGACAGACAGATAGACAGACAGAAAAGGATTGCAGGCCTGCCTGGTTTTACTTTCTTTCTTATCCTTTTTAAAAAATGTTTATTTATTTATTTATGTATTTATTATATATAAGTACACTGTAGCTGTCTTCAGACACTCCACAAGAGGGTGACAGATTCTGGAGAATCTAAATCCCTCTTATGGTCTGCATATGATGTACATAAACACAGCCTCACATATACTTCTAAAAATTTAAAGATGTGTGGGGCCACTGAAAAGGCTCAACAATTAACAGCATTGTCTCCTCTAACAGAGAACCTGGGATCAAATACCAGCAACTATATGGTGGCCCATCTCCAGTTCCAGGGGATCAGGCAGACAAAGAGACAGACAGACAAGGGTGGCAGGCCTCCCTGGTTTTTCTTTCTTTCTTATCCTTTTAAAATAATGTTTATTTATTTATGTATTTATTAGATATAAGTACACTGTAGTTGTCTTCAGACACTCCAGAAGTGGGTGTCAGATTCTGGAGAATATAAATCACTATTATGGTCTGCAAATGATGGACATAAACACAGCCTAACATATACATCTAAAAATTTAAAGATGGGTGGGGCCACTGAAAGGGCTCAACAATTAACAGCGGGTCTCTTCTTCCAGAGAACCTGGGATCAACTACCAGCAACTATATAGTGGCCCATCTCCAGTTCCAGGGGATCAGACAGACAGACAGACAGACAGAGATAAGGAGGGCAGGCCTGCCTGGTTTTTCTTTCTTTCTTATCCTTTTAAAAATGTTTATTTATTTATTTATTTATTTATTTATTTATTTATTTATTTATTAGATATAAGTACACTGTAGTTGTCTTCAGACACTCCAGAAGAGGGTGTCAGATTCTGGAGAATCTAAATCCCTCTTATGGTCTGCATATGATGTACATAAACACAGCCTCACATATACATCTAAAAATTTAAAGATAGGTGGAGCCACTGAAAGGGCTCAACAATTAACAGCATTGTCTCCTCTTCCAGAGAACCTGGGATCAACTACCTGCAACTATATGGTGGCCCATCTCCACTCCCAGGGGATCAGAGAGACAGACAGACAGACAAGGATAAGGATGGCAGGCCTGCCTGGTCTTTCTTTTTATCCTTTTTAAAAAATGTTTATTTATTTATATATTTATTAGATATAAGTACACTGTAGCTGTCTTCAGACACTCCAGAAGAGGGTGTCAGATTCTGGAGAATATAAATCCCTCTTATGGTCTGCATATGATGTACATAAACACAGCCTCACATATACATCTAAAAATTTAAAGATAGGTGGAGCCACTGAAAGGGCTCAACAATTAACAGCATTGTCTCCTCTTCCAGACAACCTGGGATCAACTACCTGCAACTATATGGTGGCCCATCTCCACTCCCAGGGGATCAGAGAGACAGACAGACAGACAAGGATAAGGATGGCAGGCCTGCCTGGTCTTTCTTTTTATCCTTTTTAAAAAATGTTTATTTATTTATATATTTATTAGATATAAGTACACTGTAGCTGTCTTCAGACACTCCAGAAGAGGGTGACAGATTCTGGAGAATATAAATCCCTCTTATGGTCTGCATATGATGTACATAAACACAGCCTCACATATACATCTAAAAATTTAAAGAGAGGTGGAGCCACTGAAAGGGCTCAACAATTAACAGCATTGTCTCCTCTTCCAGAGTACCTGGGATCAACTACCAGCAACTATATTGTGGCCCATCTCCAGTTCCAGGGGATCAGACAGACATACATACAGACAGACAGACAAGGATTGCAGGCCTGCCTGGTTTTTCTTTCTTTCTTATACATTTTAAACATGTTTATTTATTTATTTATTTATTTATTTATTTATTTATTTATTTATTTATGAATGTATGTATTTATTAGATATAAGTACACTGTAGCTGTCTTCAGACACTTCAGAAGAGGGTGTCATATTCTGGAAATCTAAATCCCTCTTATTGTCTGCATATGATGTACATAAACACAGCCTCACATATACTTCTAAAAATTTAAAGATGTGTGGGGCCACTGAAACGGCTCAACAATTAACAGCATTGTCTCCTCTACCAGAACCTGGGATCAACTAACAGCAACTATATGGTGGCCCATCTCCAGTTCCAGGGGATCAGACAGACAGACAGACAGACAGAGATAAGGAGGGCAGGCCTGCCTGGTCCTTCTTTCTTTCTTATCCTTTTAAAAAATGTTTATTTATTTATTTATTTATTTATTTATTTATTTATTTATTAGATATAAGTACACTGTAGTTGTCTTCAGACACTCCAGAGGAGGGTGTCAGATTCTCGAAAATCTAAATCCCTCTTATGGTCTGCATATGATGTACATAAACACAGCCTCACATATACATCTAAAAATTTAAAGATAGGTGGAGCCACTGAAAGGGCTCAACAATTAACAGCATTGTCTTCTCTTCCAGAGAACCTGGGATCAACTACCTGCAACTATATGGTGGCCCATCTCCACTCCCAGGGGATCAGAGAGACAGACAGACAGACAAGGATAAGGATGGCAGTCCTTCCTGGTCTTTCTTTCTTATCCTTTTTAAAAAATGTTTATTTATTTATGTATTTATTAGATATAAGTACACTGTAGCTGTCTTCAGACACTCCAGAAGAGGGTGTCAGATTCTGGAGAATCTAAATCCCTCTTATGGTCTGCATATGATGTACATAAACACAGCCTCACATATACTACTAAAAATTTAACGATGGGTGGGGCCACTGAAAGCGCTCAACAATTAACAGCATTGTGTCCTCTTCCAGAGAACCTGTGATCAACTACCAGCACCTATATGGTGGCCCATCTCCAGTTCCAGGGGATCAGAACGACAGACAGACAGACAGACAGAAGAGATAAGGATGGCAGGCCTGCCTGGTCTTTCTTTCTTTCTTATCTGGTTTAAATAATGTTTATTTCTTTATTTACTTATTTATTTTTGTATTTATTAGATATAAGTACACTGTAGTTGTCTTCAGACACTCCAGAAGAAGGTGTCAGATTCTGATGAATCTAAATCCCTCTTCTCGTCTGCATATGATGTACATAAACACAGCCTCACATACACTTCTAAAAATTTAAAGATGGGTAGGGCCACTGATAGGGTTCAACAATTAACAGCATTGTCTCCTCTTCCAGAGAACCTGGGATCAACTACCAGCAACTATATGGTAGCCCATCTCCACTTCCAGGGGATCAGACAGACAGACAGACAGACAGACAGAGATAAGGATGGCAGGCCTGCCTGGTCTTACTTTCTTTCTTATCCTTTTTAAAAAATGATTATTTATTTATTTATGTATTTATTATATATAAGTACACTGTAGCTGTCTTCAGACACTCCAGTAGAGGGTGTCAGATTCTGGAGAATCTAAATCCTCTTATAATCTGAATATGATGTACATAAAAAGGCCTCACATATACTTCTAAATATTTAAAGAAGTGTGGGGCCACTGAAAGGGCTCAACAATTAACAGCATTGTCTCCTCTTCCAGAGAACCTTGGATCAACTACCAGCAACTATATGGTGGCCCATCTCCAGTTCCCGGGGATCAGATAGACAGACAGACAGACAGACAGACAGAGATATGGATGGCAGGCCTGCCTGTTCTTTCTTTCTTTCTTATCCTTTTTAAAAAATGTTTAATTATTTATTTATTTATTTATTTATCTATTTATTTATTAGATATAAGTACACTGTAGCTGTCTTCAGACACTCCAGAAGAGGGTGTCAGATTCTGGAGAATCTATATCCCTCTTATGGTCTGCATATGATGTACATAAACACAGACTCACATTTTCTTCTAAAAATTTAAAGATGGGTGGGGCCCCAAAAATGGCTCAACAATTAACAGCATTGCTTCCTCTTCCAGAGAACCTTGGATAAACTCCCAGCAACTATATGGTGGCTCATCTCCAGTTCCAGGGTATCAGACAGTCAGACAGACAGACTGACAGAGATAAGGATGGAGGCCTGCCTGGTCTTTCTTTCTTTCTTATACTTTTAAAAAAATGTTTATTTATTTATTTATTTATTTATTTATTTATTTATTTATTTATTTATTTATTAGATATAAGTACACTGTAGCTGTCTTCAGACTCTCCAGAAGAGGGTGTCAGATTCTGGAGAATCTATATCTTTCTTATGGTCTGCATATGATGTACATAAACACAGCCTCACATATACTTCTAAAAATTTAAAGATGGGTGGGGCCACTGAAAGGGCTCAACAATTAACAGCATTGTCTCCTCTTCCAGAGGACCTGGGATCAACTACCAGCAACTATATTGTGGCCCATCTCCAGTTCCAGGGGATCAGACAGACATACATACAGACAGACAGACAAGGATTGCAGGCCTGTCTGGTTTTTCTTTCTTTCTTATACATTTTAAAAATGTTTATTTATTTATTTATTTATTTATTTATTTATTTATGTATTTATTAGATATAAGTACACTGTAGCTGTCTTCAGACACTTCAGAAGAGGGTGTCATATTCTGGAGAATCTAAATCCCTCTTATGGTCTGCATATGATGTACATAAACAAAGCCTCACATATACTTCTAAAAATTTAATGATGTGTGGGGCCACTGAAACGGCTCAATAAATAACAGCATTGTCTCCTCTTCCAGACAATGTGGGATCAACTATCAGCAACTATATGGTGGCCCATCTACAGTTCCAGGGGTTCAGACAGACAGACAGACAGACAAGGATTGCAGGCCTGCCTGGTTTTATTTTCTTTCTTATCCTTTTTAAAAAATGTTTATTTATTTATTTATTTATTTATTTATTTATTTATTTATTTATGAATATATTATATATAAGTACACTGTAGCTGTCTTCAGACACTCCAGAAGAGGGTGTCAGATTCTGGAGAATCTAAATCCCTCTTATGGTCTGCATATGATGTACATAAACACAGCCTCACATATACTTCTAAAAATTTAAAGATGTGTGGGGCCTCTGAGAGGGCTCAACAATTAACAGCATTGTCTCCTCTACCAGAGAACCTGGGATGAACTACCAGCAACTATATGGTGGCCCATCTCCAGTTCCAGGGAATCAGGCAGACAAAGAGACAGACAGACAAGGGTGGCAGGCCTCCCTGGTTTTTCTTTCTTTCTTATCCTTTTTAAAAAATGTTTATTTATTTATTTATGTATTTATTAGATATAAGTACACTGTAGCTGTCTTCAGACACTCCAGAAGAGGGTGTCACATTCTGGAGAATATAAATCCCTCTTATGGTCTGCATATGATGGACATAAACACAGATTCACATACACTTCTAAAAATTTAAGATGGGTGGGGCCACTGAAAGGGCTCAACAATTAACAGCATTTTCTCTTCTTCCAGAGAACCTGGGATCAACTACCAGCAACTATATGGTGGCCCATCTCCAGTTCCAGGGGATCAGACAGACAGACAGACAGACAGAGATAAGGAGGGCAGGCCTGCCTGGTTTTTCTTTCTTTCTTATCCTTTTAAAATAATGTTTATTTATTTATTTATTTATTTATTTATTTATTTATTTATTTATTTATTTATTAGATATAAGTACACTGAAGCTGTCTTCAGACACTCTAGAAGAGGGTGTCATCTTCTGGAGAATCTAAATCCCTCTTATGGTCTGCATATGATGTACATAAACACAGCCTCACATATACTTCTAAAAATTTAAAGATGGGTTGGCCCACTGAAACGGCTCAACAATTAACAGCATTGTCTCTTCTTCCAGAGAATGTGGGATCAAATACCAGCAACTATATGGTGGCCCATCTCAAGTTCCAGGGGATAAGACAGACAGACAGACAGACAGACAGAGATAAGGATGGCAGGCCTGCCTGATTTTTCTTTCTTTCTTATCCTTTTTAAAAAATGTTCATTTATTTATTTATTTATTTATTTATTTATTTATTCATTTATTTATTTATTTATTTACTTATTTATGCATTTATTAGATATAAGTACACTGTAGCTGTCTTCAGACTCTCCAGAAGAGGGTGTCAGATTCTGGAGAATCTATATCTTTCTTATGGTCTGCATATGATGTACATAAACACAGCCTCACATATACTTCTAAAAATTTAAAGATGGGTGGGGCCACTGAAAGGGATCAACAATTAACAGCATTGTCTCCTCTTCCAGAGGACCTGGGATCAACTACCAGCAACTATATTGTGGCCCATCTCCAGTTCCAGGGGATCAGACAGACATACATACAGACAGACAGACAAGGATTGCAGGCCTGTCTGGTTTTACTATCTTTCTTATCCTTTTTAAAAAATGTTTATTTATTTATTTATGTATTTATTATATATAAGTACACTGTAGCTGTCTTCAGACACTCCACAAGAGGGTGACAGATTCTGGAGAATCTAAATCCCTCTTATGGTCTGCATATGATGTACATAAACACAGCCTCACATATACTTCTAAAAATTTAAAGATGTGTGGGGCCACTGAAAAGGCTCAACAATTAACAGCATTGTCTCCTCTAACAGAGAACCTGGGATCAAATACCAGCAACTATATGGTGGCCCATCTCCAGTTCCAGGGGATCAGGCAGACAAAGAGACAGACAGACAAGGGTGGCAGGCCTCCCTGGTTTTTCTTTCTTTCTTATCCTTTTAAAATAATGTTTATTTATTTATGTATTTATTAGATATAAGTACACTGTAGTTGTCTTCAGACACTCCAGAAGTGGGTGTCAGATTCTGGAGAATATAAATCCCTATTATGGTCTGCAAATGATGGACATAAACACAGCCTAACATATACATCTAAAAATTTAAAGATGGGTGGGGCCACTGAAAGGGCTCAACAATTAACAGCGGGTCTCTTCTTCCAGAGAACCTGGGATCAACTACCAGCAACTATATAGTGGCCCATCTCCAGTTCCAGGGGATCAGACAGACAGACAGACAGACAGAGATAAGGAGGGCAGGCCTGCCTGGTTTTTCTTTCTTTCTTATCCTTTTAAATTAATGTTTATTTATTTATTTATTTATTTATTTATTTATTTATTTATTAGATATAAGTACACTGAAGCTGTCTTCAGACACTCTAGAAGAGGGTGTCATCTTCTGGAGAATCTAAATCCCTCTTATGGTCTGCATATGATGTACATAAACACAGCCTCACATATACTTCTAAAAATTTAAAGATGGGTTGGCCCACTGAAACGGCTCAACAATTAACAGAATTGTCTCTTCTTCCAGAGAATGTGGGATCAAATACCAGCAACTATATGGTGGCCCATCTCAAGTTCCAGGGGATAAGACAGACAGACAAACAGACAGAGATAAGGATGGCAGGCCTGCCTGATTTTTCTTTCTTTCTTATCCTTTTTAAAAAATGTTCATTTATTTATTTATTTATTTATTTATTTATTTTATCATTTATTTATTTATTTATTTATTTATTTATTTATGCATTTATTAGATATAAGTACACTGTAGCTGTCTTCAGACTCTCCAGAAGAGGGTGTCAGATTCTGGAGAATCTATATCTTTCTTATGGTCTGCATATGATGTACATAAACACAGCCTCACATATACTTCTAAAAATTTAAAGATGGGTGGGGCCACTGAAAGGGATCAACAATTAACAGCATTGTCTCCTCTTCCAGAGGACCTGGGATCAACTACCAGCAACTATATTGTGGCCAATCTCCAGTTCCAGGGGATCAGACAGACATACATACAGACAGACAGACAAGGATTGCAGGCCTGTCTGGTTTTACTATCTTTCTTATCCTTTTTAATAAAATGTTTATTTATTTATTTATGTATTTATTATATATAAGTACACTGTAGCTGTCTTCAGACACTCCACAAGAGGGTGACAGATTCTGGAGAATCTAAATCCCTCTTATGGTCTGCATATGATGTACATAAACACAGCCTCACATATACTTCTAAAAATTTAAAGATGTGTGGGGCCACTGAAAAGGCTCAACAATTAACAGCATTGTCTCCTCTAACAGAGAACCTGGGATCAAATACCAGCAACTATATGGTGGCCCATCTCCAGTTCCAGGGGATCAGGCAGACAAAGAGACAGACAGACAAGGGTGGCAGGCCTCCCTGGTTTTTCATTCTTTCTTATCCATTTAAAATAATGTTTATTTATTTATGTATTTATTAGATATAAGTACACTGTAGTTGTCTTCAGACACTCCAGAAGTGGGTGTCAGATTCTGGAGAATATAAATCCCTGTTATGGTCTGCAAATGATGGACATAAACACAGCCTAACATATACATCTAAAAATTTAAAGATGGGTGGGGCCACTGAAAGGGCTCAACAATTAACAGCGGGTCTCTTCTTCCAGAGAACCTGGGATCAACTACCAGCAACTATATAGTGGCCCATCTCCAGTTCCAGGGGATCAGACAGACAGACAGACAGACAGAGATAAGGAGGGCAGGCCTGCCTGGTTTTTCTTTCTTTCTTATCCTTTTAAAAATGTTTATTTATTTATTTATTTATTTATTTATTTATTTATTTATTTATTAGATATAAGTACACTGTAGTTGTCTTCAGACACTCCAGAAGAGGGTGTCAGATTCTGGAGAATCTAAATCCCTCTTATGGTCTGCATATGATGTACATAAACACAGCCTCACATATACATCTAAAAATTTAAAGATAGGTGGAGCCACTGAAAGGGCTCAACAATTAACAGCATTGTCTCCTCTTCCAGAGAACCTGGGATCAACTACCTGCAACTATATGGTGGCCCATCTCCACTCCCAGGGGATCAGAGAGACAGACAGACAGACAAGGATAAGGATGGCAGGCCTGCCTGGTCTTTCTTTTTATCCTTTTTAAAAAATGTTTATTTATTTATATATTTATTAGATATAAGTACACTGTAGCTATCTTCAGACACTACAGAATAGGGTGTCAGATTCTGGAGAATTAAATCCCTCTTATGGTCTGCATATGATGTACATAAACACAGCCTCACATATACATCTAAAAATTTAAAGAGAGGTGGAGCCACTGAAAGGGCTCAACAATTAACAGCATTGTCTCCTCTTCCAGAGTACCTGGGATCAACTACCAGCAACTATATTGTGGCCCATCTCCAGTTCCAGGGGATCAGACAGACATACATACAGACAGACAGACAAGGATTGCAGGCCTGCCTGGTTTTTCTTTCTTTCTTATACATTTTAAACATGTTTATTTATTTATTTATTTATTTATTTATTTATTTATTTATTTATTTATGAATGTATGTATTTATTAGATATAAGTACACTGTAGCTGTCTTCAGACACTTCAGAAGAGGGTGTCATATTCTGGAAATCTAAATCCCTCTTATTGTCTGCATATGATGTACATAAACACAGCCTCACATATACTTCTAAAAATTTAAAGATGTGTGGGGCCACTGAAACGGCTCAACAATTAACAGCATTGTCTCCTCTACCAGAACCTGGGATCAACTAGCAGCAACTATATGGTGGCCCATCTCCAGTTCCAGGGGATCAGACAGACAGACAGACAGACAGAGATAAGGAGGGCAGGCCTGCCTGGTCCTTCTTTCTTTCTTATCCTTTTAAAAAATGTTTGTTTATTTATTTATTTATTTATTTATTTATTTATTTATTTATTTATTTATTTATTAGATATAAGTACACTGTAGTTGTCTTCAGACACTCCAGAGGAGGGTGTCAGATTCTCGAAAATCTAAATCCCTCTTATGGTCTGCATATGATGTACATAAACACAGCCTCACATATACATCTAAAAATTTAAAGATAGGTGGAGCCACTGAAAGGGCTCAACAATTAACAGCATTGTCTTCTCTTCCAGAGAACCTGGGATCAACTACCTGCAACTATATGGTGGCCCATCTCCACTCCCAGGGGATCAGAGAGACAGACAGACAGACAAGGATAAGGATGGCAGTCCTTCCTGGTCTTTCTTTCTTATCCTTTTTAAAAAATGTTTATTTATTTATGTATTTATTAGATATAAGTACACTGTAGCTGTCTTCAGACACTCCAGAAGAGGGTGTCAGATTCTGGAGAATCTAAATCCCTCTTATGGTCTGCATATGATGTACATAAACACAGCCTCACATATACTACTAAAAATTTAACGATGGGTGGGGCCACTGAAAGCGCTCAACAATTAACAGCATTGTGTCCTCTTCCAGAGAACCTGTGATCAACTACCAGCACCAATATGGTGGCCCATCTCCAGTTCCAGGGGATCAGAACGACAGACAGACAGACAGACAGAAGAGATAAGGATGGCAGGCCTGCCTGGTCTTTCTTTCTTTCTTATCTGGTTTAAATAATGTTTATTTCTTTATTTACTTATTTATTTTTGTATTTATTAGATATAAGTACACTGTAGTTGTCTTCAGACACTCCAGAAGAAGGTGTCAGATTCTGATGAATCTAAATCCCTCTTCTCGTCTGCATATGATGTACATAAACACAGCCTCACATACACTTCTAAAAATTTAAAGATGGGTAGGGCCACTGATAGGGTTCAACAATTAACAGCATTGTCTCCTCTTCCAGAGAACCTGGGATCAACTACCAGCAACTATATGGTAGCCCATCTCCACTTCCAGGGGATCAGACAGACAGACAGACAGACAGACAGAGATAAGGATGGCAGGCCTGCCTGGTCTTACTTTCTTTCTTATCCTTTTTAAAAAATGATTATTTATTTATTTATGTATTTATTATATATAAGTACACTGTAGCTGTCTTCAGACACTCCAGTAGAGGGTGTCAGATTCTGGAGAATCTAAATCCTCTTATAATCTGAATATGATGTACATAAAAAGGCCTCACATATACTTCTAAATATTTAAAGAAGTGTGGGGCCACTGAAAGGGCTCAACAATTAACAGCATTGTCTCCTCTTCCAGAGAACCTTGGATCAACTACCAGCAACTATATGGTGGCCCATCTCCAGTTCCCGGGGATCAGATAGACAGACAGACAGACAGACAGACAGAGATATGGATGGCAGGCCTGCCTGTTCTTTCTTTCTTTCTTATCCTTTTTAAAAAATGTTTAATTATTTATTTATTTATTTATTTATCTATTTATTTATTAGATATAAGTACACTGTAGCTGTCTTCAGACACTCCAGAAGAGGGTGTCAGATTCTGGAGAATCTATATCCCTCTTATGGTCTGCATATGATGTACATAAACACAGACTCACATTTTCTTCTAAAAATTTAAAGATGGGTGGGGCCCCAAAAATGGCTCAACAATTAACAGCATTGCTTCCTCTTCCAGAAACCTTGGATAAACTCCCAGCAACTATATGGTGGCTCATCTCCAGTTCCAGGGTATCAGACAGTCAGACAGACAGACTGACAGAGATAAGGATGGAGGCCTGCCTGGTCTTTCTTTCTTTCTTATACTTTTAAAAAAATGTTTATTTATTTATTTATTTATTTATTTATTTATTTATTTATTAGATATAAGTACACTGTAGCTGTCTTCAGACTCTCCAGAAGAGGGTGTCAGATTCTGGAGAATCTATATCTTTCTTATGGTCTGCATATGATGTACATAAACACAGCCTCACATATACTTCTAAAAATTTAAAGATGGGTGGGGCCACTGAAAGGGCTCAACAATTAACAGCATTGTCTCCTCTTCCAGAGGACCTGGGATCAACTACCAGCAACTATATTGTGGCCCATCTCCAGTTCCAGGGGATCAGACAGACATACATACAGACAGACAGACAAGGATTGCAGGCCTGTCTGGTTTTTCTTTCTTTCTTATACATTTTAAAAATGTTTATTTATTTATTTATTTATTTATTTATTTATTTATTTATTTATTTATTTATTAGATATAAGTACACTGTAGCTGTCTTCAGACACTTCAGAAGAGGGTGTCATATTCTGGAGAATCTAAATCCCTCTTATGGTCTGCATATGATGTACATAAACAAAGCCTCACATATACTTCTAAAAATTTAATGATGTGTGGGGCCACTGAAACGGCTAAAAATTAACAGCATTGTCTCCTCTACCAGAGAACCTGGGATCAAATACCAGCAACTATATGGTGGCCCATCTCCAGTTCTAGGGGATCAGACAGACAGACAGACAGACAGAAAAGGATTGCAGGCCTGCCTGGTTTTACTTTCTTTCTTATACTTTTTAAAAAATGTTTATATATTTATTTATTTATTTATTATATATAAGTACACTGTAGCTGTCTTCAGACACTCCACAAGAGGGTGACAGATTCTGGAGAATCTAAATCCCTCTTATGGTCTGCATATGATGTACATAAACAGAGCCTCACATATACTTCTAAAAATTTAAAGATGTGTGGGGCCACTGAAAAGGCTCAACAATTAACAGCATTGTCTCCTCTAACAGAGAACCTGGGATCAAACACCAGCAACTATATGGTGGCCCATCTCCAGTTCCAGGGGATCAGGCAGACAAAGAGACAGACAGACAAGGGTGGCAGGCCTCCCTGGTTTTTCTTTCTTTCTTATCCTTTTAAAATAATGTTTATTTATTTATTTATGTATTTATTAGATATAAGTACACTGTAGTTGTCTTCAGACACTCCAGAAGAGGGTGTCAGATTCTGGAGAATATAAATCCCTATTATGGTCTGCATATGATGGACATAAACACAGCCTAACATATACATCTAAAAATTTAAAGATGGGTGGGGCCACTGAAAGGGCTCAACAATTAACAGCGGGTCTCTTCTTCCAGAGAACCTGGGATCAACTACCAGCAACTATATAGTGGCCCATCTCCAGTTCCAGGAGATCAGACAGACAGACAGACAGACAGAGATAAGGAGGGCAGGCCTGCCTGGTTTTTCTTTCTTTCTTATCCTTTTAAAAATGTTTATTTATTTATTTATTTATTTATTTATTTATTTATTTATTAGATATAAGTACACTGTAGTTGTCTTCAGACACTCCAGAAGAGGGTGTCAGATTCTGGAGAATCTAAATCCCTCTTATGGTCTGCATATGATGTACATAAACACAGCCTCACATATACATCTAAAAATTTAAAGATAGGTGGAGCCACTGAAAGGGCTCAACAATTAACAGCATTGTCTCCTCTTCCAGACAACCTGGGATCAACTACCTGCAACTATATGGTGGCCCATCTCCACTCCCAGGGGATCAGAGAGACAGACAGACAGACAAGGATAAGGATGGCAGGCCTGCCTGGTCTTTCTTTTTATCCTTTTTAAAAAATGTTTATTTATTTATATATTTATTAGATATAAGTACACTGTAGCTGTCTTCAGACACTCCAGAAGAGGGTATCAGATTCTGGAGACTATAAATCCCTCTTATGGTCTGCATATGATGTACATAAACACAGCCTCACATATACATCTAAAAATTTAAAGATAGGTGGAGCCACTGAAAGGGCTCAACAATTAACAGCATTGTCTCCTCTTCCAGAGTACCTGGGATCAACTACCAGCAACTATATTGTGGCCCATCTCCAGTTCCAGGGGATCAGACAGACATACATACAGACAGACAGACAAGGATTGCAGGCCTGTCTGGTTTTTCTTTCTTTCTTATACATTTTAAAAATGTTTGTTTATTTATTTATTTATTTATGAATGTATGTATTTATTAGATATAAGTACACTGTAGCTGTCTTCAGACACTTCAGAAGAGGGTGTCATATTCTGGAAATCTAAATCCCTCTTATTGTCTGCATATGATGTACATAAACACAGCCTCACATATACTTCTAAAAATTTAAAGATGTGTGGGGCCACTGAAACGGCTCAACAATTAACAGCATTGTCTCCTCTACCAGAACCTGGGATCAACTAGCAGGAACTATATGGTGGCCCATCTCCAGTTCCAGGGGATCAGACAGACAGACAGACAGACAGAGATAAGGAGGGCAGGCCTGCCTGGTCCTTCTTTCTTTCTTATCCTTTTAAAAAATGTTTATTTATTTATTTATTTATTTATTTATTTATTTATTTATTTATTAGATATAAGTACACTGTAGTTGTCTTCAGACACTCCAGAGGAGGGTGTCAGATTCTCGAAAATCTAAATCCCTCTTATGGTCTGCATATGATGTACATAAACACAGCCTCACATATACATCTAAAAATTTAAAGATAGGTGGAGCCACTGAAAGGGCTCAACAATTAACAGCATTGTCTTCTCTTCCAGAGAACCTGGGATCAACTACCTGCAACTATATGGTGGCCCATCTCCACTCCCAGGGGATCAGAGAGACAGACAGACAGACAAGGATAAGGATGGCAGTCCTTCCTGGTCTTTCTTTCTTATCCTTTTAAAAAAATGTTTATTTATTTATGTATTTATTAGATATAAGTACACTGTAGCTGTCTTCAGACACTCCAGAAGAGGGTGTCAGATTCTGGAGAATCTAAATCCCACTTATGGTCTGCATATGATGTACATAAACACAGCCTCACATATACTACTAAAAATTTAACGATGGGTGGGGCCACTGAAAGCGCACAACAATTAACAGCATTGTGTCCTCTTCCAGAGAACCTGTGATCAACTACCAGCACCTATATGGTGGCCCATCTCCAGTTCCAGGGGATCAGAACGACAGACAGACAGACAGACAGAAGAGATAAGGATGGCAGGCCTGCCTGGTCTTTCTTTCTTTCTTATCTGGTTTAAATAATGTTTATTTCTTTATTTACTTATTTATTTTTTTATTTATTAGATATAAGTACACTGTAGTTGTCTTCAGACACTCCAGAAGAAGGTGTCAGATTCTGATGAATCTAAATCCCTCTTCTCGTCTGCATATGATGTACATAAACACAGCCTCACATACACTTCTAAAAATTTAAAGATGGGTAGGGCCACTGATAGGGTTCAACAATTAACAGCATTGTCTCCTCTTCCAGAGAACCTGGGATCAACTACCAGCAACTATATGGTAGCCCATCTCCACTTCCAGGGGATCAGACAGACAGACAGACAGACAGACAGAGATAAGGATGGCAGGCCTGCCTGGTCTTACTTTCTTTCTTATCCTTTTTAAAAAATGATTATTTATTTATTTATGTATTTATTATATATAAGTACACTGTAGCTGTCTTCAGACACTCCAGTAGAGGGTGTCAGATTCTGGAGAATCTAAATCCTCTTATAATCTGAATATGATGTACATAAAAAGGCCTCACATATACTTCTAAATATTTAAAGAAGTGTGGGGCCACTGAAAGGGCTCAACAATTAACAGCATTGTCTCCTCTTCCAGAGAACCTTGGATCAACTACCAGCAACTATATGGTGGCCCATCTCCAGTTCCCGGGGATCAGATAGACAGACAGACAGACAGACAGAGATATGGATGGCAGGCCTGCCTGTTCTTTCTTTCTTTCTTATCCTTTTTAAAAAATGTTTAATTATTTATTTATTTATTTATTTATCTATTTATTTATTAGATATAAGTACACTGTAGCTGTCTTCAGACACTCCAGAAGAGGGTGTCAGATTCTGGAGAATCTATATCCCTCTTATGGTCTGCATATGATGTACATAAACACAGACTCACATTTTCTTCTAAAAATTTAAAGATGGGTGGGGCCCCAAAAATGGCTCAACAATTAACAGCATTGCTTCCTCTTCCAGAGAACCTTGGATAAACTCCCAGCAACTATATGGTGGCTCATCTCCAGTTCCAGGGTATCAGACAGTCAGACAGACAGACTGACAGAGATAAGGATGGAGGCCTGCCTGGTCTTTCTTTCTTTCTTATACTTTTAAAAAAATGTTTATTTATTTATTTATTTATTTATTTATTTATTTATTTATTTATTTATTTATTAGATATAAGTACACTATAGCTGTCTTCAGACACTCTAGAAGAGGGTGTCATATTCTGGAGAATCTAAATCCCTCTTATGGTCTGTATATGATGTACATAAACACAGCCTTACATATACTTCTTAAAATTTAACGGTGGGGGGGGGCACTGAAAGGGCTCAGCAATTAACAGCATTGTCTCCTCTTCCAGAGAACCTGGGATCAACTACCTGCAACTATATGGTGTCCCATCTCCACTCCCAGGGGATCAGACAGACAGACAGACAGACAAGGATAAGGATGGCAGGCCTGCCTGGTCTTTCTTTCTTTCTTATCCTTTTTAAAAAATGATTATTTATTTATGTATTTATTAGATATAAATACACTGTAGCTGTCTTCAGACACTCCAGAAGAGGGTGTCAGATTCTGGAGAATCTAAATCCCTCTTATAGTCTGCATATGATGTACATAAACACAGCCTAACATATACTAGTAAAAATTTAACGATGAGTGGGGCCGCTGAAAGGGCTCAACAATTAACAGCATTGTCTCCTCTTCCAGAAAACCTGGGATCAACTACCAGCACCTATATGGTGGCCCATCTCCAGTTCCAGGGGATCAGAACGACAGACAGACAGACAGACAGACAGACATAGATAAGGATGGCAGGCCTCCTGGTCTTTCTTTCTTTCTTATCCGGTTTAAATAATGTTTATTTATTTATTTATTTATTTATTTATTTATTTATTTATTTATTTATGTATTTATTAGATATAAGTACACTGTAGCTGTCTTAAGACACTCCAGAAGAGGGTGTCAGGTTCTGATGAATCTAAATCCCTCTTCTGGTCTGCATATGATGTACATAAACACAGCCTCAAGACACTTCTAAAAATTTAAAGATGGGTAGGGCCACTGATAGGGCTCAACAACTAACAGCATTGTCTCTTCTTCCAGAGAACCCGGGATCAACTACCAGGAACTATATGGTAGGCCATCTGCAGTTCCAGGGGATCAGACAGACACACAGACAGACAGACAGACAGAGATAAGGATGGGAGGCCTGCCTGGTCTTACTTTCTTTCTTATCCTTTTTAAAAAATGTTTATTTATTTATTTATTTATTTATTATATATAAGTACACTGTAGATGTCTTCAGACACTCCAGTAGAGGGTGTCAGATTCTGAAGAATCAAAACCCTCTTATAATCTGAATATGATGTACATAAACACAGCCTCATATATACTTCTAAATATTTAAAGAAGTGTGGGGCCACTGAAAGGGCTCAACAATTAACAGCATTGTCTCCTCTTCCAGAGAACCTTGGATCAACTACCAGCAACTATATGGTGGCCCATCTCCAGTTCCAGGGGATCAGACAGAGAGACAGACAGACAGAAATAAGGATGGCAGGCCTGCCTGGTCTTACTTTCTTTCTTATCCTTTTTAAAAATGTTTATTTATTTATTTATTTATTTATTTATTTATTTATTTATTATATATAAGTACACTGTAGCTGTCTTCAGACACTCCAGTAGAGGGTGTCAGATTCTGGAGAATCTAAATCCTCTTATAATCTGAATATGATGTTCATAAACAGGCCTCACATATACTTCTAAATATTTAAAGAAGTGTGGGGCCACTGAAAGGGCTCAACAATTAAGAGCATTTTCTCCTCTTCCAGAGAACCTTGGATCAACTACCAGCAACTATATGGTGGCCCATCTCCAGTTCCCGGGGATCAGACAGACAGACAGACAGAGATATGGATGGCAGGCCTGCCTGGTCTTTCTTACTTTCTTATCCTTTTTAAAAAAATGTTTATTTATTTATTTATATATTTATTTATTTATCTATTTATTTATTAGATATAAATACACTGTAGCTGTTCAGACACTCCAGAAGAGGATGTCAGATTCTGGAGAATCTAAATCCCTCTTATGGTCTGCATATGATGTACTTAAACACAGCCTCACATATACTTCTAAAAATTTAAAGAAGGGTGGGGCCACTCTAAAAGCTCAACAATTAACAGCATTGTCTCCTCTTCCAGAGTACCTGGGATCAACTACCAGCAACTATATGGTGGCCCATCTCCAGTTCCAGGGGATCAGACAGACAGACATACAGACAGTGCTAAGGATGGCAGGCCTCCCTGGTCTTTCTTTCTTTCTTATCCTTTTTAAAAAATATTTATTTATTTATTTATTTATTTATTTATTTATTTATTTATGCATTTCTTAGATATAAGTACACTGTAGCTGTCTTGAGACACTCCAGAAGAGGGTGTCAGATTCTGGAGAATCTAAATCCCTCTTATGGTCTGCATATGATGTACATAAACAGAGCCTCACATATACTTCTAAAAATTAAAATATGGGTGGGCCCACTGAAAGGGCTCAACAATTAACAGCATTGTCTCTTCTTCCAGAGAACGTGGGATCAACTACCAGCAACTATATGGTGGCCCATCTCAAGTTCCAGGGGATACGACAGACAGACAGACAGACAGAGATAAGGATGGCAGTCCTGCCTGATTTTTCTTTCTTTCTTATACTTTTTAAAAAATGTTTATTTATTTATTTATTTATCTATTTATTTATTAGATATAAATACACTGTAGCTGTCTTCAGACACTCCATTAGAGTGTGTCAGATTCTGGAGAATCTAAATCCCTCTTATGGTCTGCATATGATGTACATAAACACAGCCTCACATATACTTCTAAAAATTTAAAGATGGGTGGGGCCACTGAGAGGGCTCAACAACTAACAGCATTGTCTCCTCTTCCAGAGGACCTGGGATCAACTACCAGCAACTATATTGTGGCCCATATCCAGTTCCAGGGGATCAGACAGACATACATACAGACAGACAGACAAGGATTGCAGGCCTGCCTGGTTTTTCTTTCTTTCTTATCCTTTTAAAAAAATGTTTATTTATTTATTTATTTATGTATTTATTAGATATAAGTACACTGTAGCTGTCTTCAGACACTCCAGAAGAGGGTGTCAGATTCTGGAGAATATAAATCCCTCTTATGGTCTGCATATGATGGACATAAACACAGATTCACATACACTTCTAAAAATTTAAAGATGGGTGGGGCCACTGAAAGGGCTCAACAATTAACAGCATTGTCTCTTCTTCCAGACAACCTGGGATCAACTACCAGCAACTGTATGGTGGCCCATCTCCAGTTCCAGGGGATCAGACAGACAGACAGACAGACTGACAGATATAAGGAGGGCAGGCCTGCCTGGTCTTTCTTTCTTTCTTTCTTTCTTTCTTATCCTTTTAAAATAATGTTTATTTATTTATTTATTTATTTATTTATTTATTTATTTATGTATTTATTAGATATAAGTATACTGTAGTTGTCTTCAGACACTCCAGAAGAGGGTGTCAGATTCTGGAGAATCTAATTCCCTCTTATGGTCTTCATAATATATACATAAACACAGCCTAACATATACTTCTAAAAATTTAAAGATAGGTGGAGCCACTGAAAGGGCTCAACAATTAACAGCATTGTCTCCTCTTCCAGAGAACCTGGGATCAACTACCAGCAACTATATGCTGGCCCATCTACAGTTCCAGGGGATCAGACACACAGAGAGACAGACAGACACTGTAGGACCCAGAATATGACAAGAAACCCTCATAAAAGTAGAAAATTAAAAACTCACACTGAAGGAACCCAAATATGGCAAGAAAACCTGAAAAATGTGGAAAATGAGAATAATCACAGTGTAGGAACCAGAATTCCGAAAATACTTGAAAAACGTCGTAAATGAGAAAATCACATTTTAGGACCCAGAATATGGGGAGAAACCCTGAGAAACGTGGAAAATTAAAAATACACTCTGTAGCACTGAGAATATGGCAAGAAACCCTCAACAAAGTAGAAAATTAAAAACTCACACTGAAGGATCCCGAATATGGCGCGAAAACATGAAAAAGGTAGAAAATGAGAATAATCACACTGTATTATCCAGAATTACAAAAACATGAAAAACATCGAAAATGAGAAAATCACACTTGTAGGACCAAAAATACGAAAAAACTTGAAAAACGTGGAAAATGAGAAAATCACACTGCAGAAACCAGAATATGCCGAACAAGCATGAAAAACCTGAAAATTAAAAATTCACACTATTGGACACAGAATATGGTGAGAAACCATGAAAAGACTGGACAATTAAAAATTCACACTTCATTACCCAGATATGGAGAGAAATACTGAAAACCGTGGGAAAAAATTCACAATGAAGGACCTGGAATACGGCAATAGACCCTGAAAAAACATGGAAATGAGAAAATCACACAGTATGACCCAGAATATGACGAAAAAACCTGAAAAAGATAAAATATTAATATATCACACGGAAGGACCCAGAATATGGCGAAAAACCTGAAAAAGGAGGAATATAAAAAACTCACACTGAAGGACACAGAATATGGCGAGAAAACCTGAATAAAGTAGAAAATTAAAAATTCACACTGAAAGATCCCAAATATGGTTTGAAAACCTGAAAAAGGTGGAAAATGAGAATAATCACACTGTAGGACCCAGATTATGCCCAGAAACCCTGAAAACGTGGAAAATTAAAAATACATGCTGTAGGACCCAGAATATGGCGAGAAACCCTGAAAAAAGTTCAAAATTACAAACTCACACTGTAGGACCCCAAATATGGCGAGAAACCCTGAAAAAGGTGGAAAATGAGAAAATCACATTTCAGGACCCAGAATAGGCCGAGAAAATGTGAAAAACGTGAAAATTAAAAATTCACACTAACGGACCAAGAATATGGCGAGAAAAAGTTAATAAAAAAGTAGAAAATTAAAATCTCACAGTGAAGGAGCCCAAACATGGCGAGAAAACCTGAAAAAGGTGGAAAATGAGAAAATCACACTGTAGGATCCAGAATATGGTGAGAAACCCTGAAGAAAGTAGAAAAATACAAACTGACACTGAAGGACCCCAAATATGGGGAGAAAACCTGAAAAAGGTGGAAAATGAGAAAATCACACTGCAGGACCCAGAATATTTCAAGAAACACTGAAAAACGTGAAAATCAAAAATTCACACTGTCGGACACAGAATATGGCGAGAAACCATGAAAAAAAGTGGATAATTAAAATTCACACTGTATTACCCATAATATGGGGAGAAATACTGAAAAACGTGGAAAATTAAAAATCCACACTGAAGGACCTGGAATAGGGCAAGAAAACCTGAAAATGTGGAAATGAGAAAATCACAGTGTAGGACCCAGAATATGAAGAAAAAACCTGAAAAACGTGGAAAATGAAAAATACATACTATAGGACACAGTTTATGGCGAGAAACCCTGAAAGAGTAGAAAATTAAAAACTCACACTGAAGGACCCCAAATATGGCAAGAAACCCTGAAAAAAGTAGAAAATTACAAACTGACACTGAAGAACCCCAATTATGGCGAGAACACCTGAAAAAGGTGGAAAATGAGAAAATCACACTGTAGGACCCAGAATTACGAAAAAACTTGAAAATATCGAAAATGAGAAAATCACACTGTAGGACCCAGAATATGCCAAGAAACCCTGAAAACGTGAAAAATTAAAAATACAACGTTTAGGACCCAGAATACGGCGAGAAACCCTGAAAAAATTAGAAAATTAAAAACTCACACTGAAGGACCCGAAAAATGGCTAGAAAGGCTGAAAAAGGTGGAAAATGAGAAAATCACACTGTAGGACCCAGAATTACGAAAAAAATTGAAAAATGTGGAAAATGAGAAAATCACACTGTAGGACCCAGAATATGCCGAGAAACGCTGAAAAAAGTGAAACATTAAATATTCACACTGTCGGACCAAGAATATTACCAAAAAAAACCCTTAAAAACGTGGAAAATTAAAAATTTACACTGTGGGACCCAGAATATGGCGAGAAACACTGAAAAATGTGGAAAATTAAATTCACACTGTAGGAACAAGAATATGCCGAGAAAACCTGAAAAAGTTTGAAAATGAAAAAATCACACTGTGGGACTGAGAATATAACGAAAAAAAAAACCTTAAAAACATGGAAAATTAAAAACTCCCACTGAAGAACCTAGAATATGGTAAGAAACCCTGAAAAAGGTGGAAAATGAGAAATTCACACTGTAGGACCCAGAATATGATGAGAAACACTGAAAAATGTTGAAAAATAAAAATTCACACTATAGGACCAGAATATGGAAAAAAACCTTGAAAAACGTGGAAAATTAAAAATTCACACTGCAGGACCCAGAATATGCTGAGAAAACCTGAAAAAGGTGGAAAATGAGAAAATCACACTGTAGGATGGAGAATTGGGGAAAAAAACTTGAAAAAAGTCAAAAATTGGAAAATCGCACAGTAGGAGCAAGAATATGCCAGAAACCCTGAAAACGTGGAAAATTAAAAATACACGCTGTAGGATTCAGAATATGGCAAGAAACCCTGAAAGAAGTAGAAAATTAAAAACTCACACTGAAGGACCCGGAATATGGCGAGAAAACCTGAAAAATGTGGAAAATGAGTAAAACAATCTGTAGGACATAGAAATGCGAAAAAACTTAAAAAAAGTGGAAAATGAGAAAATCACATTGTAGGACCCAGAATATGCCAAGAAACCCTGAAAAACGAGAAAAAATAAAAATATGCTTTTTGGAGCCAGAATATTGCAAGAAACACAGTAAAAAGTAGAAAATTAAAAACTCACACTGAAAGACACCGAATATGGCAAAAAACCTGAAAAAGGTGGAAAATGAGTATAATCACACTGTAGGACACAGAATAGCGAAAAAACTTGAAAAACGTGGAAAAGGAGAAAATCACACTGCAGAACCCAGAATATGCCGAGAAACCCTGAAAAACTAGAAAATTAAAAACTCACACTGAAGGACCCGAATATGGAGAGTTAACCTGAAAAAGGTGGAAAATGAGAAAATCACACTGTAGGACCCAGAATTACAAAAAAAACTTGAAAAACGTGGAAAAGGAGAAAATCACACTGCAAGACCCAGAATATGCCGAGAAACACTGAAAAATGTGAAAATAAAAAATTCACACTGTCAGACACAGAATATGGCAAGAAACCATGAAACAGTGGAAAATGAGAAAATCACACTGTATTGCCCAGAATATGGCGAGAAATACTGAAAAACGTGGAAAATTAAAAATTCAGACTGAAGGACCTGGAATATGGCAAGAAAACCTGAAAAACGAGGAAATGGAAAATCACACTGTACGAGCCAGAATATGCAGAGAAACCTTGAAAAACGTGGAAATTAAAAATACACTCTGTAGGGCCCAGAATATGGCGAGAAACCCTGAAGAATGTAGAAAATTAAAAACTCACATTGAAGGACCCCGAATATGGCGAGAAAACCTGAAAAAGGTGGAAAATGAGAAAATCACACCTTGGACCCATAATATTACAAAAAACTTGAAAGAAGTGGAAAATTAAAAATTCACAGTGAAGGACCCAGAATATGGCGAGAAAACCTGAAAAACTAGGAAAATTCAAAATTCACACTGTAGGACCCAGAATATGGCTAGAAAACCTGAAAAAGTTGGAAAATGAGAATAATCACACTGTAGGACCAAGATATGCGAAAAAACTTGAAAAATTTCAAATTGAGAAAATCACACTGTAGGACCCAGAATATGCTGAGAAACACTGAAAAACGTGGAAAATTAAAAATACACGCTGTAGGACCCATAATATGTCGAGAAACCCTGAAAAATTAGAAATGTAAAAATTCACACAAAGGGACACCAAATATGGCAAGAAAACATGATAAAGGTGAAAAAAGAGAAAATCACACTGTAGGACCCAGAAATATGAAAAAACTTGAAAAATGTGGAAAATGAGAAAATCACACTGCAGAAACCAGAATATGCCGAACAACCATGAAAACCTGAAAATTAAAAATTCACACAGTCGGACACAGATATGGTGAGAAACCATGAAAAAAGTGGACAATTAAAAATTCACACTTTATTACCCAGATATGGTGAGAAATACTGAAAACCGTGGAAAAAAATTCACACTGAAGGACCTGGACTACGGCAAGTGACCCTGAAAAACATGGAAATGAGAAATCACACAGTAGGACCCAGCATATGGCGAGAAAACCTGAAAAAGTAGAAATTAAAAATTCACACTGAAGGACATCGAATATTGCAAGAAAACCTGAAAAGGGTGGAAAATGAGAATAATCAATCTGTAGGACCCAGCTTATGCCTAAAAACCTGAAAACGTGGAAAAATTAAAAATACATGCTGTAGGACCCAGAATATGGCTAGAAAACCTGAAAAAGTTGGAAAATGAGAATAATCACACTGTAGGACCAAGATATGCGAAAAACTTGAAAATTTTCAAAATGAGAAAATCACACTGTTAGGACCCAGAATATGCTGAGAAACACTGAAAAACGTGGAAAATTAAAAATACACGCTGTAGGACCCATAATATGTCGAGAAACCCTGAAAAATTAGAAATGTAAAAACTCACACAGAGGGACCCCAAATATGGCAAGAAAACATGAAAAGGTGAAAAAAGAGAAAATCACACTGTAGGACCCAGAAATATGAAAAAACTTGAAAAATGTGGAAAATGAGAAAATCACACTGCAGAAACCAGAATATGCCGAACAACCATGAAAAACCTGAAAATTAAAAATTCACACAGTCGGACACAGAATATGGTGAGAACCATGAAAAAAGTGGACAATTAAAAATTCACACTTTATTACCCAGATATGGTGAGAAATACTGAAAACCGTGGAAAAAATTCACACTGAAGGACCTGGAATACGGCAAGTGACCCTGAAAAACATGGAAATGAGAAAATCACACAGTAGGACCCAGCATATGGCGAGAAAACCTGAAAAAGTAGAAAATTAAAAATTCACACTGAAGGACCCCGAATATTGCAAGAAACCTGAAAGGGTGGAAAATGAGAATAATCAATCTGTAGGACCCAGCTTATGCCTAGAAACCCTGAAAACGTGGAAAATTAAAAATACATGCTGTAGGACCCAGAATATGGCGTGTAACCCTGAAAAAAGTTGAAAATAACAAACTCACAATGTAGGACCCCAAATATGGCGAGAAAACCTGCAAAAGGTGGAAAATGAGAAAATCACACTGCAGGATCAAGAATATGCCGAGAAATGTGAAAACGTGAAAATTAATAATTCACACTCACGGACCCAGAATATGGCGAGAAACACTTAATAAAAAAGTAGGAAATTAAAAATTCACAGTGAAGGAGCCCAAACATGACCAGAAAAACCTGAAAAAGGTGGAAAATGAGAAATCACACTGTAGGATCCAGAATATGGCGAGAAATCCTGAAAAAAGTAGAAAAATAAAAACTCACACTGAAGGACCCAAATATGGCAAGAAAACCCGAAAAAGGTGGAAATGAGAAAATCACACTGCAGACCAAGAATATTTAGAGAAATCCTGAAAGACGTGAAATTTAAAATTCACACTCCAGGACCTAGAATATGCCGAGAAATCCTGAAAAACGTGAAAATTAAAATTCACATTATCGGACCAGAATATGGTTAGAAACCCTGAAAAACGGGAAAATTAAAAATTCAACTGAAGGACCCGGAATATGGCGAGAAACCCTGAAAAAAGTAGAAAACTAAAATTCACACTGAAGTACCCGGAATATGGCGAGAAAACCTGAAAAGGTGGATAATGAGAATAATCACAGTGTAGGACCCAGAATTGCACAAAAAAACTTGAAAAACATCGTAATGAGAAAATCACACTGTAGGACCCAGAATATGGCAAGAAACCCTGAGAAAGTGGAAAATTAATAATACACTCTGTAGTACCCAGAATATGGCAAGAAACCCTCAAAAAAGTAGAAAATTAAAAACTCACACTGAAGAACCCCAAATATGGCAAGAAAACCTGAAAAAGTGTGGAAAATGAGAAAATCACATTTTAGGACCCAGAATATGGCGAGAAAACCTGAGAAACGTAGAAAATTAAAATACACTCTGTAGCACCGAGAATATGGCAAGAAACCTCAACAAAGTAGAAAATTAAAAACTCACAATGAAGGACCCCGAATATGGCGAGAAAACCTGAAAGAGGTGGAAAATGAGAAAATCACACTGTAGGACCCAGAATATGGCGAGAAACCCTGAGAAACGTGGAAAATTAAAAATACACTCTGTAGCACCAG